>NW_015387536.1:69479-101315 GCF_001527695.2 Protobothrops mucrosquamatus | reverse complement strand
TCCAATGTCAACCGTGAATCCAGGAGAACACCCAAGTTGCGGACCCGATCTGAGGGGGCCAAAGTTTCGCCCCCTATAGTCAGCGATGGAATCAGCTGACTATGCCGAGGCGCTGGAAGCCATAGCCACTCGGTCTTGGACGGGTTGAGTCTGAGTCTGTTCCTCCCCATCCAGACCCTCACGGCCTCCAGGCATCGGGTCATCACGTCAAGGGCATCGTTGGGGTGGCCCGGGGTGGATATGTACAGCTGAGTATCGTCAGCGTACTGATGTTCAAAGTCCTGTTGTTCAAAGTCAGGATGTTCAAAGTCCTGTTGTTCTTTGGCCTTTTGCAAATTGACTGATGACATTGTCCATGCAGATGTTAGGTACAGTTGTCCACGTACAGTTGAGCACAGAATGTAGGTTGCCAAGAGAGAAATTTAAAAGAGTTTGGCCCCATTTTATGACTCTCCTTGCTACATTTGTTAAGTGACTCTGGCTTGTCAAGATTTGATCACATGACCCCGGGACATTGCATCCATCATAAAGATGAACCAGTTGCCAAGCCGCTGAATTTTGATCACGTGACCCTAGGGATGCTGCAACGGTTGCAAGTGTGAAAAATGGTCTTTTTTTCAGTGACTTTTCAATATTTATGACAGTTGCAGCGTCCCCGGGTCACGTGATTCCTTTTTCTAATCTTCTGACAAAGTCAATGGGATTCACTTCACAACAGTGTTACTAGCTTAACTGAAGTAATTCACTTAAGAAACGACGTTACATGGGGCAATACTCACTTCTGGTCCCGGTGACCAACCCAGATTGGACCCTTCAATACTCGCTTCACACATGCCTCACTAACAGAAATTTTGGGCTGAATTGTCGTCGTAAGTAGAAGACTACGTGCATATTGCTAGTCCACGTACAATATGCCATATGCTAAATAAATGTCATGTCCCCTTTTATGTGTGTAACCTCAATTTTCTTGTGATATATATCTGATGCCTTTTGATGCAGTGCCTACAAACCACAATAGGTCTTGCAATTGTCTGCTTGATTTCCACTGTTTGGGACTAGACCCTCTTTTCAAAGTTTAAACCGTGCAAAAGGCACAATTTACCGACGAACTAAAAACTTAATCCAGTTTTTCAGTCCTGTGTTCTGGTTCAGCTGCCAGCGAAGCGAAGTCTGTTTAATCAGTTGATCTCTTCCTAAATCGGGATTTGATCTTCCTGTTCTTCTCTCGTCTTGCCAGGGGAAAAAAGGAAAAAAACCAGGATACGGAAAAAATTGGATGGACAGAAAAACGGGGTGGAGGCGGAGAAGCCAGGCTTAATCTCAAAATCAGAAAGTGCCAAGGTCACCGTGATTTGGCAACGTTGGTCCCTCTTTAGCAGCACCCATGAAGCCTGTAACAAGCGCCTGGAAGGAGAAGCAGCTGGACCCAGTGGAAGACTTGCTCAAGCCTCCCAGGTCAGCAACTTCAGTGCCGAGGACGTGGTGCGACCAATGGACAGGACAGTTAGCTAGTGTTACGGCAACTCGTTTCCAACACATCGGAAGTTGTACAGCTATGGGGAATAAACATTCATTATCACGTATGTTTCCTATGAAATTCTAGGTTGTGCGTGTGGTGCAAAGGAAATGGTCAGAAAATGGATTTGCCAGGTCTGAAAGGATGGTTTCATGCAGTGTTTTTCAAGCACAGGCACTTTAAGAGGGCTGGACTTCAACTCCCAGAATTCCCCTGCCAGCTTGCACGGAGATGGGTGGACCAACTCCCAGAATTTCACAGCCAGCATGCTTTAAGAGGGATGGACTTCAACTCCTAGAATTCCCTAGCCAGCTTGCTTGGAGATGGGTGGACTTCAACTCCCAGAATTCCCCAACCAGCAGGGCCACGCATGAGAATTCTGGGAGTAGACGTCCACAATCCTAGAAGGGCCCCTCCTCTTGGGGAAACAGGTGTCTGTATGCATTGGATTGCAACTCCCATCACCCCCAGCCAACCTTGGATCTTTGATAGGCTGAAAATCCCCCTTTGCAATTTTGCCTTCCTTGATATCAAGGTTTCAGGACCTTGATTATTGCCAGCATATGGACTTCAACTCCCAGCATTCCCCAGCCAGCATGGCCATGGATGTGAATTCTGGGAGTTGAAGTCCAGAACCTTGTATGGCAGCATCCCAACCCTCCAGAGAGCACCAGACTGAGATGAGGTGGCTCGGGGTTTGTATCAGGCGGGACTGCAACGGGTGTAGCCCTTCTAAGGCTTCACCTGTTGAAATTCAACTTGTCGCACCCCTAACTGCTGAGAAATGGCTGCTTGTCTATGGGTAGAAGAGACTGTTAACTTCAACAGAGCCTACACCAGGGGTCTTCAAACTTGGCCCTTTTACGGCTTGTGGACTTCAACTCCCAGAATTCCTCAGCCAGGCATGCTGGCTGTGGAATTCTGGGAGTTGTAGTCCACAAGCTATAAAAGGGCCAAGTTTGAAGACCCTCGGCCTACGCTAAAGTAAGGTTGAGAAACGGCACTAGGCCTTGTTTGCTTTAGTTGCCTAGCAACTACGACGGAGTGTAATCCCTCCCCTGCTTTGCATCGCGGGCGCCTCTGAGGTCGCCTAGCAACAATCCTCCCTCCCTTCCTCCCCCATCGACGTCAGGAGTTCGATGAGCGGCAGGAAGCCGCGCTGTGGGGGGCGCGGCCTGGTGACGCCGTGCGTGGCGCCGTTCGCCTGACGCCACCCGCTGAGGGGGTACGTGGCAGTGACGTCGCGGCCCGCCCTCTTTTCGCCTTGTTTGGCTGTTCGATGCGGAGGCCGGTGTTCGCAGCCCAGCCGCCCAGCGACGCCGAGAGCCGCCCCGGGTCCGCGCGACAGGTGAGTGCCGGGCGGGGAAGGGGTGTCCCCTCGGGGTGTCCCCTCGTCAAGGTCCCCCCTCCCCTCGGGTCTCCCCTCCCGCCTCCCCCCCTTTTCCTATCGGTGTCACCTCGAAAGGGCTCCCCCCTTCCCGGCGCCTTCGCCTCCAGGGTGCCCCCCTCCTTTGGGGTCCCCCGTGGCCTTCTCCTCCTGCCCGTTTTCCCTGGGCTGATGTCCCCGAACCACTTGAACTACACCTCCCATCCTCCCCAGCCTGGTGGGGTGAGGGGAGTAGATGCCCCCCAATCCCCTTAAACTACATCTCCCATCTTCCCCAGCCTGGGTGGGTGAGGGGAGTAGATGCCCCTGAGCCAATTGAATTATACTTCCCATCCTCCCCAGCCTGGTGGATGAGGGGAGTAGATGCCCTCCAATCCCCTTAAACTACATCTCCCATCCTCCCCAGCCTGGTGGATGAGGGGAGAAGATGCCCCTGAGCCAATTGAATTATACTTCCCATCCTCCCCAGCCTGGTGGGGTGAGGGGAGTAGATGCCCCCCAATTCCCTTAAACTACATCTCCCGTCCTCCCCAGCCTGGTGGGTGAGGGGAGTAGATGTCCCTGAGCCACTTGAACCACACCTCCCATCCTCCCCAGCCTGGTGGGGCGAGGGGAGTAGATGTCCCTGAGCCAATTGAATTACACCTCCCATCTTCCCCAGCATGGTAGTTCCACCCAAATTGGGTGTGCACGTTTGGTGGGAAGACCGGATGACTTTTCTTCCTTCTTCTATTTCCTTTGGCTCTTTCGACCCTACTTGCTTTCCCGTCTCCCAGTCCCGGAGAAGGGCTACTTCAGAACTTGGGGACCCTGGTTCAAATCCTCCCCTCCACCTGTCACTTAGCTGCACCGGTCTAGATCCGCTCCTGTCTTTCAACCGGACCGACCTCGCAGGGCTGTGGTGAAACAAATCAAGAGGAAAGTTTTTGTTGTGTTTGTTGTCATCAGCTGACTCCAGCAAGCATAGGATTCCGGTGGAATGAAAACAGTTTCTTGCTTTTCAGTTCTTCTGGCATTAGAATAAAACGTTGTTATACGTAGGATAACTGTCTTCCGTTCAGCAATATTTAGCTTTTCTCCTGCGTGAAGAGATTCCATATGTTCAGGCAGAACTTCTTCCTAAGGGGGTCAGTCCTCAACTCTTCCAGCTCAAATGGGGAGGCAAAAAACACACAGCCTGTATGATGTAGCAATCTTGGTGAAGCTAAGCAAGGTTGGGTTTGGCCAGTTCCTGTACAGGAGACCATTTAGGAACCCCATAATAATTTATTTTAATTTCACGGTGAGTAAATGGCTGGTCTAATGATAGTTGAAGTGAGGCCCGTGGTGCTCTCTGAGCTTGGTGGTTTTCTTGCAGGCGTTTCATGACCCAACTAAGTAACATCATCAGTGCTAGAAGGAGGAGGAGGACTGTGGGGGTCCTTGCTGCTCTCTGAGCTTGGTGGTTTTCTTGCAGACGTTTCATGACCCAACTAAGTAACATCATCAGTGCTAGAATGAAGCGGGGGAGGAGGAGGAGGAGAACTGTGGGGTCCTTGGTGCTCTCTGAGCTTGGTGGTTTTCTTGCAGACATTTCATGACCCAACTAGGTAACATCCTCAATGCCAGAAGGGGCATTTGCACCAAAAAAAACAAAACCCACTCCTCTCCTAACTAAGTAGAACGTTTGAGCTGCAAATACGGGAGAGCAACGGCAAAGGTTGAGCAGATATTCAAATAAAGAAAGATAAATAAACACTGAGTGCAGCTCTGCCATATTTGCGTTGGCGTCTTTTCGGGGTGATAGCGAGGAAGATCTGATCCAGCTTTCTCCTGTCGGATAAACGTGCTTGTATTACAATTCCCATCGTTCCCAGCCTGCATGGCCACAGACTAGGGATTAATTTTGTGACACTTGAGAAGTAAGGCAGGAAAAAAAGCACTCAGATTTGTCGGAGAAACAGTTTCCCCTTGAAGATTAGAAAAGCCGATTTAGCTAGTTTCAACTGTGACTTAGAGAAGTTTCACTTTGTTAGGAAGTTCAGAGTTGTTGTGGCTTATTGTTGGTTTCCTATTCGTTTTCAGTCTGAGTTGTTATTTCGCTTGGTGTGTCTTTCATTTTTAGTTTTGTTTCAACTCTGTGTTCCAGCTTTCATATGCATCAGTTTAAAAGGTTCCCTCCTCCTTCTTTCTTTCTTTTTGCTTTTTGCTTTTAGCAATGGCAAACAAAAGTAATTTCGTTCTGTTTAAAAATAAACAACATGCAACATTATACACAAAAAGATCCTGCCGAAAGAGAGGGGAAAAAAAGCTAAAACTAATAACTAAAAAACTAAAAAAAAAAAAAGAGGGACGAAGTCATGCAGGAGAAATATTTACAAATACGTATAAATTAAAATGGTAACCATCTATCACGGTAATGCTTCACGCCTCATCTGTGTTGATAAGCGAAAAACAACTGACTTACAACTGGTCCTCGTACAACGTTGCACGTCCCTGCGGTCACGTGATCAAAATCCGGGTACTTCCAACCGGCACGTATTTACCAACCTGGAACTGAGAAGGAATTTCCTGACAGAATAATGAATCAGTTGCTTCCAGATTTGGTGGGTGCCCATGATGGGAGGTTTTTAGAAGAGATTGGACGACCATTTGTCTCGATTCGTGTAGGGTCTCTGTCCTGAGCAGGGGGTTGGACTAGAAGACCTCCGAGGTCCCGCTCTTCTCTAATTCTGTATCCCTTTCTCTCCTTCCTCAGAGCCACAGGTTATGAGCCTCCATGAATACGAGGAAACGCCACGGCTCCCGAAACACTGATCAAGGCGTTTACCTGGGGCCGTCCCAGACGCAAGCTTTCTCTCCGCTGGGTGCCCCTCCCGCTGCGGCTGCTGCTGCCACGGCCGCCCCTGTCAGCCCTCCTCAACCCCAGTGGGACGCCATGTCGTGTCAAGACCGCACCCTGGAGTTCCGCTCGGCCTGCAAGTCCTTGCAAAGCAGAGAAGTGAGTGCCGGGCGTGGAAGACCACGATGCTTGATGCTCCTTTGATCTCTTTGAACCTCAAACCCCTTCCTTCCCTCCCTCCCTCCCTCCTTCCTTCTTTCCTTCCCAATGGTTAAAATGCAGTATTGCAGACTGCTGTCAGGAGTTCAATCCTTAAAATAGCCCTTCCTTCCTTCCTTCCTTCCTTCCTTCCTTCCTTCCTTCCTTCCTTCCTTCCTTCCTTCCGTCTGTCCCTCCCAGTGGTTAGAATGCAGTATTGCAGGCTAACTCTGCTGACTGTCAGGAGTTCAATCCTGAAAATAGGTATTCCTTCCCTCCCTCCCTCCCTCCCTCCCTTCCTTCCTTCCTTCCTTCCCAATGGTTAGAATGCAGCATTGCAGGCTAACTCTGCTGACTGTCAGGAGTTCGATCCTGACCGGCTCAAAGTTGACTCAGCCTTCCCTCTTCCCGAGGTCGGTGAAAATGAGGACCCATGTTTTGGGGGCAATAGGCTGACTCTGTAAACCGCTTAGAGAGGGCTGTGAAGCACTGCGAAGCGGTATATACGTCTAAGAGCTATTGCTCTCCCCCCCCCCCCAGCATGGTTCGTAACCCCTCTCTTCCCCCACGCAAAACAGACTAAAACCTGACTTAAGCTTTACCTGCAGAAATCCACCCTCCCAAGGCTGAGGGCCTGGCCCTGAGCATCGTAAAGGCCCGTTCACCCTTTTGCCCCTCCCAACAAAACCTCAGTGAAATGCAGGAGGCCACTGAGCAAGCTTTACAGCTCGACGCTGTGAAATCAGGATGCCTGGAAGGAAATGGAGATATTCTACCCCAGTTTCTTTCCGAGGACTTGTCTGCGACCTGCCCAGCAAGACGGAAGCCGGTTCTTCCCTCAAGCCTGACAGTCTTACGCAGAAGAAGTCAGAAGCCACGGGGCTTCCCATTTTCCAGCAATTCTGACTACAGATTCCTTTTGGGGATTTCCCCCCCCCCCACTCCTGGTGCCCAAACTTTCAGCTTTGCCCTTCGGATGATCCTCGGTGAAATGGGCGGGCTGGCGGGAATCAACCGCTGGATTCAAGCTGCGGTGGTTGAAACCTTTAAAGACAGGAAGTGGCTGTTGGGATCCTGCCCAGCGCAGGGAAATGCACGTCCTGAATTAGCCTTTTCCCACCCTCGGAAAAGGGAGGGTGTGTAGACTTTGGTTTTTCCGATGGGGATAAAACAGCATTTTTCTCTTTCTGCTTTTCCCTTCCCAGAACGGGCTTCACGTGAACAAGCCGGCGCAGAGCGGGGCCATCCGGCAGAGGAGTGAATTTACTCTCATGGCCAAGTAAGCACGCCGGGCCGTTTTACGTCCAGCCAGGGTGACTGTGAAGTCAAGGTGGGCAGGGTGGAGCCCCCGATGGACGCCTTTCGGCCAAAATTGCTACAACACTGGGGGGAAAAGGGACTTACGACCGTTTTTCACACTTACGGCCGTTGCAGCATTCCCCCCCCCCCGGGGTCATGTGATCCAAATTCAGACACTTAGCCACCGGTTCATATTTACGACGGTCGCAGCGTCCTGGGGGGTCACGCAATCCCCTTTTGCAACCTTCCGACTTAACCGCAGTGCTTCGTTCGGCAGCTGTAAGAAGAACGGTTGTAAACTGGGGGCAAAGCTCACTTAACAAATGTCTCATTTAACAACGGAAATTTGGGGCTCAGTTGTGGCGGTACGAGAACGACCGGTATTAAGAGCGAGTTATGATCAAACATACGTCGAGACCTTGATGAACGACTTGTCGCTTCCCGAGCATTTGAAGTCACAGTGTGCCCAGATCTACTTATAACCTGTTTTCAGATTTATGTTGGCTGGCACATAAACGGGGTTTATGCTATCGCATTTTGGGCACTTAGCCAATTGCAGCATTCCACTCAGGTGTCATTGTGGATTTTATTTATTTATTTATTTGTTTGTTTGTTCATTCATTCATTTATTTATGCATGCTGGTTACCAGGATTTAATTCCTGTTTCTGGCAAAAACTTGGCCAATTGCAGCATCCCAGTCAGATGTCATTGTGGATTTTATTTATTTGTTTGTTTGTTCATTCATTCATTTATTTATGCATGCTGGTTACCAGGATTTAATTCCTGTTTCTGGCAAAAACTTGGCCAATTGCAGCATCCCAGTCAGATGTCATTGTGGATTTTATTTATTTGTTTGTTTGTTCATTCATTCATTTATTTATGCATGCTGGTTACCAGGATTTAATTCCTGCTTCTGGCAAAAAACCTGGCCAATTGCGACATCCCGGTCAGATGTCATTGTGGATTTTATTTATTTGTTTGTTTGTTTATTCATTTATTTATGCATGCTGGTTACCAGGATTTAATTCCTGTTTCTGGCAAAAAACCTGGCCAATTGCAGCATCCCAGTCAGATGTCATTGTGGATTTTATTTATTTATTTATTCATTAATTTATGCATGCTAGTTACCAGGATTTAATTCCTGTTTCTGGCAAAAAGTTGGCCAATTGCAGCGTCCCAGTCAGGTGTCATTGTGGATTTTATTTATTTGTTTGTTTATTCATTCATTTATTTATGCATGTTAGTTTACCAGGATTTAATTCCTGTTTGTGGCAAAAACCTGGCCAATCGCAGCATCCCAATTAGGTGACCTTGTGGATTTTTATTTGTTTTGTTTGTTTTTGCCAGTTACCAGGATTTACTTCCTGTTTCTGCCCAAAAACAACAACAACAACAACCCTCCAATGGTGGAAAAGTATTTTCCTTGACGACTACATTTGCTTAACTGTCGCTACCCAAAAAAAAAAAAAAGTCATAAAATCAGGTCCGCAAGTGTAATTCCTCGACTTACGACGGCAACAACTTAACAGCCATCATACTGGGCTCAGTTATTAGCCTGGTAAATTAAGGACCACCTTTAATTCAGGAGTGATTGTCAAAGATGATTCAGCATAGGGAGCAATCTTGTCTGTCAAGGATTCGGTGTCGTACGTGACGGCCCCGTCTCTTCTTCTTCTCAGGCGCATTGGGAAGGACCTCAGCAACACCTTCGCCAAGCTGGAAAAGCTAACGATTTGTGAGTATCCTGGGATGTTTGTGCTGAAAAGGAAATTGTGTGACTCGTAATCGGGAGGTGAGAGAGAGAGAGAGAGAGAGAGAGAGAGAGAGAGAGAGAGGCATCAGCCAAATTAATGGAAAGCAGGAACAGCGCAGGGATGAGAAAGCGGGCAGCTGTCTATGAATAGAATATTTGTAGCTCAGGGTGAATCTGTCAGTAGTCTCCTGAGCTTGGTTGCTTTTTTTTGCAGACGTTTCATGACCCAACTAGGGAACGTCGTCAGTGCTAGAAGAGAGTGAAGTTTGTGGAATGGAGGAGAGGGGAGAATGGGTAGAGGAGGAGAAGGAGGACTGTGGGGTGCTTGGTGCTGTCTGAGCTTGGTTGTTTTCTTGCCGATGTTTCGTGACCCTAATAGGTAACATTAGCAGGGCTAGAAGGAGGGGTTTGTGGAGAGGAAGAGGAGGAGGAGGGAAGGAAGGGAGGAAGGGAAAGAGGGAAAAGGAGGGAGGAAGAGAAAGAGGAAAGGGAAGGCAGTATGGAGGGAAGGAAGGAAGAAAGGGAGGGAAGAAAGGTGGAGGAAGGAAGGAAGGAAGGAAGGAAGGAAAGGAAGGAAGGAAGGAAGATGTAAGAAAACTGCGAGGGAGAGGGACTTGGTGTGCTTGCCAGGGGATACAGGGAGGGCAGGTGAAAGAAAAAAATAATAATCCCATATCTGACTCTTTGCCTGCTCAGTGGCCAAACGGAAATCGCTTTTCGACGACAAGGCGGTGGAGATAGAGGAGCTGACTTACATCATCAAGCAGGTAAGGAAGGCGGGGGGGGCAGAAGGACGGAGCAGGCAGGCTGAAAAGGACGGCAAACAGCCGCTCTGTCGGGCCCTCATCCCTCATCCCAGCTCCTTCCTCCTGGCAGGATATCAACAGCCTCAACAAACAGATCGCACAACTCCAGGAGTTTGTCAAAGCCAAAGGCAGCCTGACGGGCAGGCACGTGCAAACACACTCCAACACCGTGGTGGTTTCTCTGCAGGTAAGGCTTCAAAGCCCTTTTGTTGTTGTTAGTTGCGAAGTCGTGTCCGACCCATCGCGACCCCATGGACCACGTTCCTCTGGGCCTTCCGGACCTCTGCCATCTTCTGGAGTCCATTTAAGCTCATGCCTGCTGCTTCAGTGACTCCATCCAGCCACCTCCTTCTCTGTCGTCCCCTTCTTCTCTTGCCCTCCATCTTTCCCAGCATCAGGCTCTTCTCCAGGGAGTCCTTCCTTCTCATTAGGTGGCCAAAGGACTTGAGTTTCAACTTCAGGATCTGGCCTTCTAAAGAGCAGTCGGGGTTGATCTCCTCTAGGACTGACCGGTTGGATCGCCTCGCAGTCCAGGGGACTCGCAGGAGTCTTCTCCAGCACCAGAGTTCAAAGGCCTCCATTCTTTGGCGCTCAGCCTTTCTTAGGGTCCAACTTTCACAGCCATACATTGCAACTGGGAAAACCATGGCCTTGACTATACCCACTTTTGTTGGCAGGGTGGCGTCTCTGCTTTTGAGTATGCTGTCTAGATTTGCCATGGCTTTCCTCCCCAGGAGCAAGCGTCTTTTAATTTCTTGGCTTTTTAGGAGTTTTTTTTTTTTAGCCCTTTTAGGTTTTCTCAATTTTGGGGAGCAGGGGGGAGACTGGGGGGGGGGAGGAAAAGGCTGCAAAATTGTGCACTTCTTGCAGGATTGAACTTGGGGCTTGCTTTTCCCCCCCAGCGCTGAGGTTTCAGATATGGAGCTAATTCTTGGTGCATCTAAAACAGGCTTCCTGCGCCAGTAACAGTGGGAAGAAGTTTTCTCTGACCCACAGAGCAGGAGAGCCAACGCTGGGTTTTGTCTTGACTTCCCCCTTCTTCTTTTTCTAGTCGAAGCTGGCTTCCATGTCCAATGATTTCAAATCCGTTTTGGAGGTGCGGACGGAGGTGAGTTCCCCATCCGCTGTGGTTTTCAGGCTTTCAGGGAGCTGCTGTGGGACAGTGCGGTGGCCCTTTTCACTTCATTAGCTGTCGGGAAGGGAGAGGGAGAGAGGGAAGGGAAGGGAAGAAATGGAAAAGGGAGAAAGGCAGGCAGGCAGGAGATGGAAGGGGAGGGAGAGAGGGAAGAAATAGGAAAGGGAGAAGGGCAGGCAGGAAGGAGATGGAGATGGAAGGGAAGGGAAGAAATAGAAAAGGGAGAAAGGAAGGAAGGAAGGAGATAGAAATGGGAGGGAGAAAGGAAGCAAGGAAGGAGAAATAGGAAGAGGGAAGGAGGAAAGAAGGAAGGAAGGAGATAGAAATAGAGAGAAAGGAAGGAAGGAAGCAAGGAAGGAGAAATAGGAGGAGGGAGGCAGGAAGGAAGGAAAAAGAAATGGGAGGAAGGAAGGAAGGAAGGAGGGAGAAATAGGAAGGGGAGGGAGGCAGATAAGGAAGGAGATAGAAATGGGAGGAAAGGAAAGGAAGGAAAGAGAGAAGGGACGGAAGGAGGAAGGAAGAGCAGAAGAAGACATTGATTAATCGATGATCAATTATATGGTGTGAGACAGAGCAGGTGTGTTTATATAGGTATGTAGCTATATGGTGGAATAGAATATTATAAATAGAGAAAGGGGCAACTGTAGCCATAGAACTAGAGGTTCTTGGACAATCAGGATATTCAGTCACAAGCCTGGGGTAGGGTGGGGGGGGGACATAAAAACGTTCCTTTTGACCAGCTCTGCCCCACTGCCGTAACAGGAAGCCTCCTTTCCAGATTAAGATGTGGTCACCTTGGTGGTCTGCCTGGCCCCCTTAATCTCTTGGCCCTGCCTCTCCCCCCTTCCTTCCCCAGAATCTTAAGCAGCAGAAAAGCCGGCGAGAACAATTCTCCCGTCCCCCAGTAGCCACCATGTCTCTTTCTGCAAACAACCTAGGTGAGTTCTCTCTCTCTCTCTCTCTCTCTCTCTCTCTCTCTCTCTCTCTCTCTCTCTCTCTCTCTCTCTCTCTCTCTCTCACACACACACACACACACACACACACACACACACACACACACACGGGGAAGGAGGCGGGGTGAAACCTTGGACCGTCCCTGGAAAGGGAGGCTTGGGAGGTGCCGTTTCTGACGTTGTCTCCGTCCGCTGTAGGTTCCAGCGTGCTTCAGGACGAGCGTCGGTACTCGGGAGATGTGGCCATTGACATGGACAATCGGACGAGCCAGCAGTTGCAGCTAATCAATGAGCAGGTGCCTTTGAGATGGGGATGGGCAAAAGAGGAAGTGGAATGTTGTCTGTCTATTTTTTTATCTATCCCTATCTCCCTTTCTATCATTTGTCTACATCTGTCCATCATCTGTCTGTCATCTATCTACCTGTCTGTCTAACTCTATCTCCCTTTCTATCATTTATCTCTGTCCATTATCTCTCTCTCATCTCTCTTTTTTCTCTCTCTCTATCTATCCTATCTCTATCTATCTATCTATCTATCTATCTATCTATCTATCTATCTATCTATCTATGTGTGTCTTTTTGCTAACCCCTGTTTTTTTGCGTTACGTTTGTAAATATTATTGCCGGCTTTAAAGGAGGCCATATTTAAGCTTTGCAGACTATGCTAAGGTTTCAGAACAACGATATGGAAAAACGCCAAGAGAGACCCCATCCCCGGTTTAAAAACCCACGGACTTTATGTTTTCTCCTCTGCAGGATTCGTACATCCAGAGCCGGGCGGACACTATGCAGAACATCGAATCGACCATTGTAGAGCTGGGCTCCATATTTCAGCAACTGGCACACATGGTTAAAGAACAGGAAGAGACGATCCAGAGGTCAGAGGCCCGAGGGAGGGGCTACGGGTTCTCACATGGCTTCTAAGCCATGGTTTGCTTAGCAGCAGCTTGTTAGGCAGCCACAACCTTAGACGGCTGATTACGTTGTGGTGAATCAGCCACAAGGCTTGGAAGTCCCATCTGTGTTGAGTGGACCATACAGGTGGTCCTCGACTTACAGCTGTCTCACTTAGCTATGGAAAGTTTGAGTGCCATTGTAGTTGCAATCAGACAACTAACTGTAGTCCTTGACCTACAGTTCTCAGTGTCGTTAAACCGAGGACGACCTATATTCAAGCAGCCCCGCAACAACCTGGGATCCCCTCTTCCCCTTAAAATATTTCCTTCTGGGTGGCTTAGGTGGCGGTAGGGCACCAGGGTGGGAGGGAGGGGGCTCTCCTGCTAAGCAAGCCCACTCCCCAATTTGTGCTGTGTCAGAGCGTGCCCAGTCTTATTGCGCTGAGATAACCCTGGAGTAAACACAGTAAACAGTGGTTTGTATTAAATGGTGGTTTATCTTACACTATCTACAACAGGGGTGTCCAACTCGCAACGTCACGTGACGTATTGCGACGTGTCGTGACTTTTTTTCCCATTGCCGGCAGTGGGGTGGCTGCGGTTTTCGGCATGACGTATCCGGCAGTTTGACACCCCTGATCTACAATATCATACACCAGGGACAATATGCATACATGTGGTAATACAGCGGGATCCAACAAACCACGATTACAGCAGGAAACGGAAGAAAGGGAACACATCAGCAGAGCCTTCCCTTTATTTGAAGGCTTTTCAAGAGACACAGACCCTGCTGGGTCCTTGCCATCATTACAATACATTCTACATCTTACGTTACATAAGCTGGTCAGCTGTTAAAGCAACCCCTTGACAGGCTGCCATTCTGCCCTTCCTTTAGAATCGATGCCAACGTGGAGGACACCGAGCTGAACGTGGAAGGGGCCCACATGGAAATCCTGAAGTACTTCCAGTCGGTCTCCTCTAACCGGTGGCTGATGGTGAAGATCTTCCTCATCCTGGTCGTCTTCTTCATCATCTTCGTGGTCTTTTTGGCCTGACGGAAGAGGGGGCTCGACCTCCCGTCCCCTTCCTCGCCGTCCTTCCCGAGCCGCGATGGACACTGGACACTTTCACGTCGGGCCAAGCCAGCCGGCCACGGAGGGCAGGGCCGTCCTCGCCTCGACCCCGCGCCGCAGAGCCCCGCCTCCCCTTGGCTGCGGTTCCTCGGCCGACAACGAGGCTGCCCCCTCTCGGAACGATGCTGCGAAGGGCCTTGCCGCAGAGCCCCCCTCGTCCCATGGGACTCGGCCCCGGGAGTGTGTGCGTACTGCGGTGTCTCTCAACCTGGGCCGCTTTAAGATGGGTGGACTTCAACTCCCAGAATTCCCCAGCCAGGGGAATTCTGGGAGTTGAAGTCCACCCATCTTAAAGCGGGCCAGGTTGAGTGACATTGGGATAGCGGGACCAGCATCTTCCCTCTTCCTCTTTTGTGTACATTTTCCCAACCCTTGACGTGCTAACAAGAACCTTCTTTAATTTTTTATTTTTAAAAAAAGCAAAAAACAAATATGCGATGAGTATCTCAGAATGGAAATCCAGCTTCCACGCCTCCCTCCTGGATTCCCGGGCGAAGGAGAGCTGGGTTTTCAGGATCACGATCCGGAGACTGGATTCTCTCCCTCCGTTTTAACGTATTTAACATATTGTCTTCTTCTTTTTTTTCTCTTTTCTTTTTTTTTCTTTTTCCCTTCTCTCTTTTTGGGGAGATCCAGTTCTCCAAGGGGAGCAGGCCCAGGCCCTTTGCTCAGCATGGCTGCTCTTTCCCCTTAGGAATATCCTCTGGAATGCAAGTTTTGTAGCACGATTGGGCCTTGCTGACCACGTGTGTCTTCTCTTCAGCTAAACTGGGATGGCCGATCATAGCTTGCACATGGTTGGAAAGGAGCCTCAGTTCTTCGGTCAATTGACAGGCTTTCCTCCTCCTTCTCCTCCTCCTTTTCCTCCTTCTCCCCCTCCCCTCTTTTCCCCTTCCTCCTTCCCTCTCCTCCCCATCCCCTTCTGTCTCCTCCTTTTCCTCCTTCTCCTTTCCCCTTCCCCTTTTCTCTTTCTCCTTTCCTCCTCTCCCTTCCCTATTCTCCTCCTCCTCCTTTCCCCTTCCTTTCCTCCCCTTCTGTCTCCTCCTCCTTTCCCCCTTCTTTCTTCCTCCCCTTCTGCTTTCCTCTTCCCCTTTTCTCTTTCTCCTTTCCTCCTCCCCCTCCCCTCTTCTTCTCTTCCTCCATTCCCCTTCCTTTCCTCCCCTTCTCCTTTTCTCCTCTCTTCCCCTTTTCTCTTCGTCCTTTCCTCCTCTCCCTCCCCTCTTCTTCTCGTCCTCCTTTCCTCCTCCCCTTCTGTCTCCTCCTCTCTCCTTCTCCTTCCCCTTTTCCTCCTTTTCTCCTCTCATTCTCCTTCCCCCCCCCCTTCCCCCAACCCCCAAGCAGATTTGCTCTCTGGTGCAGGAGCAAAGAACCTGCACGCCTCAAATTATTAATTATTATTAATTCTTCCCCCCCCCCCCGCCTGTAGCTTTCCCGAGAAGGTCTAGGGCGCTTAGTTCAGGAGCCTTAGGTGAGGGGAGAGTTTTCCACTTCCCTTGCCCCCAGCAGGGCCCTTCCGCTTCCTTTCCGCTTCCTTTCGGATCCAACCGTTCTCTTTTCCCTGGGAAGAAAGGAGTGGAGGAAGCGTTTCCTGATTTTCCCAAACTTAATTTTTAACACTACTAGAGAAGAATAAAATGTGTTCTTTAATCTCCTGCCCCTTCCTTTTCTTTCTTTTTTTTTTTTTAAGAAAAAAAAACCCCCCAAAGCCTATGCTGGAGCCATGTCATCTCCTTCTTGGCCTGGTTATGGTGGCTGAGCCATCACTTCCTTTTCCTCTTTCCCCCCCCCCTTAAATAGGGAGCTGGGGTTCTCTTCCTCCCCTCCACCCACCTTGCAAGGACCCTTCATGTCGGTATCTTCTTCCATTCTGCAAAAACTTGCTCCTTCTAAGAGGCTGGGCCAGTAAGTGGGGAGGGGGGGGATCTGTCCGCTGTAGGTAGGAAAAAGCTGTTTCTAATCCAGACTTTATCAGCCAGCGGTCCCAGCTCTTCCTTGTGCTCTGAAAACAATTAAACGGAAAAAGCCTACTTTAAACCAACATCCCACCCCTTCTTGCGTCTTGTGTGCTGGCCTTGATTCGATGCCTCTTAACCATTGACCTCCACTTTTTTTCCCCCCTCTATGGAGATCGTCCGCCATTCAGCCCACGGTTGTCCCAAAAGCGCTTTTTCAAGACTTCCTAGGGTTGTTGTTTTTTTTTTTCCTTTGAAGATGTTTCGCTTCCCCTCCGGGAAGCTTCTTCCGTTCCGCAGACGCGTTCAACCTACCCAGGGAGCGACTGGGTGAATCCAGCCCGTGGGGGTTATTGTAGCTTTGTTTGGGCCTGCCAATCCAGAAGACTTGGCTCGATCTGTTTAGGATGTGTTAAACGGGGTTTTGTGTGCCCTGCGGGTCCCTCTTTTAAGGGTGCAGCGATAGCCCCAGCCAAAGTCACAGCTTATGTATGTACAAGTGGTCCTTGACTTACAGCCATTTGTTTTGCAGCCGTTAAGCGATCCTCGTAACCATGCGTGGCAAAACAGGTCATAAAATCAGATGCGACTAGAGATGTAAAATTTCTGGGAATTTTGAAGCCGTGAGAAAAAAAAACCCACCCTTTTTTCCCTGTTTTTTTTTCCAGAAAAAAATAGAAATTTTGGAAAAATTTGGGGGGGAAAAGTTCAGCGTGGAGTAATTTTACCAATTGCGTGAAATACAGTGTGTATAAAAGTATTGTGCTTGCAATAAAACAGGTAACCATCCCCCTTTCCCTCAAAAGCAACAAAAAATAGCAAAAAACCATCAACAGCCTCAGAAATCGTTCATTAAGGTCTTTGTGCTCTATAGTTTGAATACCATGTCATAGATATATTATTTATCTTTGGAAAAGAACATATTCCACACTTCTTTTTTTCCCAATTTTTCCTGGAAAAAAAACAGGAAAAAATCTGTTTTTCCTCCCCATTTTTTTCCAGGTTTTTTCCCCCCAGGTCTTCTCATCTCTAGGTGTGACTGACGTAACCACCACTGCTTAGCAACAGAAACTGTGGTCCTAATTAGTATAAATCGAGGGCTACCTGTACAGCACGTTAGAAGTAGCATCCTTATCCTCCTGTAAATTTGCTGGTCTTCAGATCGTGGGATATAAATTACATTAAAGCGTTCAGACATCATGCCAGCTTTATTAGCACGACACACGACCTCTTCCAACTTTAATAAGCCCACCAAACTGTGGCAACAGGTGAAGGGCAAGGCATCCCTCTAAACCACCATTCAGGGCCAACCGTAACAAACAAGCTTTGGAAGTTTTTCCAAGAGCGGCCAGCCTTCCTTCCCCAACCTCCCTTCTGCCTCTAAGTCAGGGGTCTTCAAACTTGGCCCTTTTGTGACTGGTGGACTTCAACTCCCAGAATTCCTCAGCCAGGGACGCCTGGCTGGGGAATTCTGGGAGTTGAACTCCACCAGTCACAAAAGGGGCCAAGTTTGAAGACCCCTGCACTAGGGTCAAGGGTGACTTAGAGGGACCCTTTTCCTTAGACCAGGGGGTCTTTCAAACTTGGCAACTTTAAGACTGGTGGACTTCAACTCCCAGAATTCCTCAGCAAGGCACGCTGTCTGAGGAATTCTGGGAGTTGAAGTCCACGAGTCACAAAAGGGGCCAAGTTTGAAGACCCCTGCACTAGGGTCAAGGGTGACTAGAGGGACCCTTTTCCTTAGACCAGGGGGTCTTCAAACTTGGCAACTTTAAGACTGGTGGACTTCAACTCCCAGAATTCCTCAGCCAGGCACGCTGTCTGAGGAATTCTGGGAGTTGAAGTCCACCAGTCACAAAAGAGGCCAAGCTTGAAGACCCTTGCTCTATGTCTATGGTTGCAAAAGCGGCTAGAAAGGAGGAGAGCGATACGCGCCTGCGCGGCCTGCTTCCCGACCTTCCCCCCGTGCGGCGCGTTCCCCGGAAATCCCTCACCGCGCCTGCGCGCTACCTGCCGCACATGCGCATCGGGCGATTTGGAGCGACGCCGCCTTCGTGCGAGAAGGGGGGGAGAAGAAAGGCGGCGGCGGCGGCGGTTGCGGCGGCCAAAGACTCTCCTCCGAGGCGCCTCTCCGGCCTTCCGCTCGGGCGCTCGTGTGGCAGGCAGCCGTTCTCCGAGGTGCCCGCCAACGGGGCTCCCTTCATGGCCGACGGCGGGAAAGGCGGATACAGCGGTGAGTGGGGGGGGGGGCGGGAGGGGCTTCCCAGAGCGTCCCCGGCCAGCCAGGCCTACCTCGCAGGGTCGTTGTGCATGGGAAGGAAAGGCACCTCGGGGAAGCGGGAGGGGTCGTTGCCTGGGAAACCAAGGAGGGTTCTGATGGGGGAGGGGCTCGAGCCCTCCGTCCTCCCCCCCACCGAGAAGCGCCACGTGGATGGTTCTCTTTCTCTGCCCGGCCTACCTTGCGGGGTTGCTGTGATGGGGGAAGGAAAAAAGGGGAAACCCCCGAGTTTGGGGGCTTCCTAAGGAAAAACTGTGTGTAAATCTAATTCTTAAGAAGGGTCTCTCTTTGAATTACAACAATTGAAACATGGGGTTGGATGCAATAGATTTGTGTGTGTGTAAATCTAATCCTTAAGAAGGGTCTCCCTTTGAATTATTACAATTGAAACATGGGGTTGGATGCAATAGATTTGAGTTTGTGTGCGTGTGTGTGTGTAAATTCTTAAGGGTCTCCCTTTGAATTATTATAATTGAAACATGGGGTTGAATGCAATAGATTTGTGTATGCGTGTGTGTGTGTAAATCTAATCCTTAAGGGTCTCCCTTGGAATTATTACAATTGAAACATGGGGTTGGATGCAATAGATTTGTGGGCACTGACAGGGTGCTGTCTGCAGACAGTCATCGACTTACAACCGTTTGTTTAGTGACCGTTTGAAAGTTACAACGGCACTGGGGGGAAAAAAAGACTTCGTTGTTAAGTTAGCCACACCATTGTTAAGTGAATCTGGCTTCCCCCATTGACTTCCCCCATTGTCGGATGGTCACAGAAGGGGAATCACGTGATGCCTGCCCGGGACGCTGGGACCGTCATAAAGATGAGTCAATTGCCTGAGTGTCTGAATCTTCATCACGTGACCGTGGGGGGAACGCTGCAATAGCCGTAACTGTCAAAATCACTTTTGTCGGTGCTGTTGTAACTTTGAACAGCCACTAAGCAGACTGTTGTAAGTTGAGGATCAGCTGTATTTGTAATAGAGTGAACCCTAGTCTGTTTCGGAGCCTTAACACAGAGGTCCCCAACCTTTTGGGCACCAGGGACCATTTACATGAATAGAGGTTTTTCCACGGACTGGAGGGTGCGTGGTTTTGTGTGCTGCCTGCCTCCCACGAATGGGGCTTTGCTTGTTTGTGCGGACCGGTTGCTGACATGCCGCAGCTTGGTACCGGTCAATGGACCGGGGGTTGGGGACCCCTGATTTGGGTCACTGTTGGAAGGCATGAACCATTTTGAAGGGCATTCCCAATCCCCAAATGCAGACTGGCCTGTATTCCCAACCCTATGGGCTGGGAATAACAGAATAACAGAGTTGGAAGGGACCTTGGAGGTCATCTATCCAACCCTCTGCTCAAGGCAGGAGACCTTAAACCACAGGTCCCCAACCTTTTGGGCACCAGGGACCGGCTCCGCGGAGAGTGGTTTTTTCGCGGACCGGTGTGTGTCTGTGGTTTTGTGTGCTGCCTGCATCCCGCAGATGGGGCTTTGCTTGTTTGTGCGGACCGGTTGCTGACATGCCGCAGCCCGGACTGGGGGTTGGGGACCCCTGCCTTAACTGACCCAATCCTCGTTTCTCCAAACCAATGTTTCTCAACCTTAGCAAGAAGCCAGCTGGGGAATTCTGGGAGTCGAAGTCCACCTTGATTAAAGTTGAGGAGTACCTCGCTCTGAATATTTTGCCTGCGGCCTGTTCACACAACTGAACTGTTGTCAAGACGGCCCACCAAGGTTTGGATCTGGTCTCCTTTTTTCCAGAACATGACGACCGTGTGGGCGGCAGCAACAGGAGCTTTGGGCGGAGGAGAAAGGGCCGTGTCCCCTTCCGGGGGAAAATGTACAGCGAGATGGGCCACCACCAGCGCGGCTGGAACAGTTCTGGATCCGGCCCTCGTAGCTGGCTTGACGATGACGACGGGGACGTCCTCATGAGCGATGCCCACGAAGTGCTCCGGACACGCTAGTGAGAAACAGCTTCTCTTGGATAGTCACTAATAATAATGATGATGATGATGATGATAATGATAATAATAGGAATAGAGTCAGCCTGTTCTCCAAATCACCTGAAAGCAGGACAAGCAACGAATGGAAACTAATCAAGGAGAGAAGCAACTGAGAACTAAGGAGGAATTTCCTGACAGTGAGAACAATAATATAACAATAACAACAATAGAGTTGGAAGGGACCTTGGAGGTCATCTATTCCAACCCCCTGCTCAGGCAGGAAACCCTACCCCATTTCAGACAAATGGCTGTCCATTCTCTTCTTAAAAACTTCCAGTGTTGGAGCATTCCCCGCTTCTGCATGATTATCAAGGTTGGGTCAAAACAAAAAGATTCCTTTTTTTGGCCAGTTTTCATAAGACCCCCCCAATCTCTAGCTAAAAGGGACTTTCACAATTTTTTTTGGGGGGTGAGCTGTAGTTACCTGTTGTAAAGTAATAAATGCACAGTCAACAGATGTATGTGTGTTTTGGTTTAATGTCCTAGTCTACATGTAGAACCTTTTATACACAACATGAAAGGCAGGCGCTGGGAGAAAAGTCAGCCTTTCCTGCCTAACCAGATTCATTTCCTGGCTGAGAAATTCCAGGGTTTGCTTCTAGGAAGCTGGGGAATTAAGGTCATCTGATTCATTGGCTACCCTAGTAATTAGACTAAAAGAGCCGTGAAGTTAAAGCAGCTGAGAAACTAGTAACTGGAACATGTTCATGATTTAGAAATTACAGACTGCTAGTATTCTAGGTAGCCTCGTTTATTAAAGTAGAACTGTAACTTAAAAAAAAGAAAATTAAAAAAAATATATAAGTAATCTTCAACTTACAACAATTCATCTATCTATCATCTATCTATCTATATCTAGTTATCTATATCATCTATCTATCATCTATCTACCTATCTATCTACCTATCTATCTATCTATCTATCTATCTATCTATCTATCTATCTATCTATCTATCTATCTAATCTATCATCTATCTATCATCTATCTATCATCTATCTATCTAATCTAATCTATCATCGTCTGTGACATTACTACTGATCTGAATTTCACTCCGGGCAAACGAATTCAATTGGGTCTCTGTGGTCCATAGTAAAAAAAATGTTTCTTTACCTCTTAGTACTCCTTACGGGTCACGTCCGCACCGACCAGACCGAGGGACGCCGAGCCTTATGAACGCCATCGTGAGACGGAATCTGAATATTGGAGACCGTGCTCCTGCTCACAAGGGGCCAGTCAGCAAGAAGACTTGGTTCAAGATTACGGTGAGCCACGGAGCAGGAGCGCAGGCGTTTGGCCGTTCAGAAGGACCGTGGTACAATGGAGGAGAGCTGTTGTGCTCAAGATATTCCTCCAGTTTTGACTGAGCCATTTCGGGCTTTTTCAGGAACGGCTAGTGTCTTCCTTCCCTGGCCCTCTTCTTGTCTCCTTGAGTCTTAACTGTCCTCACAGGCTTGCACTTTTTCTTCTTATGAATTTGGTTGGGTCTGGCTAGCTAAGGCATAATGCTAGAAAACAGGAGATGGGGAGTTCTAGTCCCGCCTTAGGCGCAAAAGCCAGCTGGGTGACTTTGGGCCAGTTCCTCCCTCTCAGCCCAACTAACCTCATAGGCTTTATTGTTATGGGGAAAATAGAGGGGGGGGGGAGCGTTGGATATTAGGTGTGTTTTCAGTTCTGTTTATAAAAATAATAAAGATGTGATTAAAAAAATCCAATAAATACATTCTGAAAGAGTTGAGATTTAAAATGTGGCCAGGAAATCTTTCGAATAAAAAAATTGGAATGGAGGGGCCGCAAAAAGAAAATGCTGTGGTATTCTTTTAATATATGTAGGTAGGTAGGTAAGTAGGTCAATAGAGATAGAAAGGATGGATGGATAGATGGATGGATGATTGAAAGGATGGATGGATGATTGAAAGGATAGATTGAAAGAGATAGATAGATAGATAGATGGATGGATGGATGGATGGATGGATGGATGGATGGATGGATGGATGGATGGATGGATGGATGGATGGATGATTGAAAGGATGGATGATTGAAAGGATAGATCGATGGATGGATGGATGGATGATTGAAAGGATGGATAGATAGATACAGAGATATAGAGATAGATATATGTAGATATTTAGAGGAATCTGCCAGTCAGGATTCGAAAGGAAAGTCAAAAAGCTTTGAGGACAGCTGTAGGAAGACAGCTTTTTTTCCCCTCCACCTGCCAGGCTGCGGGGTGTTTACCCAGGGCCCTTTCGGTGTTAACAACTTGTACACCTGTTGCCTTAAAGGGATATTAGCAGCAGATGAGAGAGAGAGAGACAGAATATCTGCTGCTCAGTTGTGCCTTAGAAATCCTGATTATTATTTTTTTTTACCGGCTTCTTGTGTGCTTCCTCGTCAGATTCCTTACGGAAGGAAATACGAAAAGAGTTGGTTGATGAACGCAATACGAGAAATTTGCAGCGTTCCCTTCGACCCCGTTGAGGTAAGCGAGCTTTCCCGGTCCCTCGAAGCTCTACAGGTAGTCCTCAACTTAAAACGGTTCGTTTAGTGATGGTTCAAAGTTACCTAACAAAAGGGACTTAATGACGGTTTCACGCTTAGCGACCGTTGCACCATCCCCGGGGTCACGTGATCAAAATTCAGACGCTCAGCAACTGACTCGTGTTTATAACGGTTGCGGTGTCCCACAGGGTCACGTGATCCCCTTTGGCGACCTTTCAATCAGCAAAGTCCATGGGGGAAATCCAGACTCTCTTAACGACCGTGTTGCTAACACAACAGCTGCAGTGATTCACTTAAGAGCTTTTGCCAGAAAAAGCTGTTCGTAAAATGGGGCAAACCGGCCCCAAACTGTCTCAGCGACAATAAATTTTAGGCTTGATTGTGGTCGTAAGTCGAGGACTGCCTGCATAGTCTGTAGGATCTCTTGACTAGATACCGGAGGGTTTTAGAATGGGGAGTCCTTGTTTAGTGACCGTTCGCAGTGACGTCACTAATGACAAAGGAGCGGTAGAACCAGTCCTCGTATTTCCCACTGTAGCAGCTCAAGCGAAAAGCCGAACGAAGATTTTAAGCACACTCACGGTTTTGCTTAGTGACTGCCTCACTTAAAAAGTCCCAAGTGTGGTCCCTAAAACGGGGAATAGGTGTATCAGTTGAGTAGAAATCATGTTGGAGGGTGGATCGTTTCTGATCCGTCCGGAATCGGGAGGAATCTGATACGTCTGGCCTAACCTGGTTATTGTTACCTTCCCTGTCTGTACAGTAACCAAAGTTTTGGGTCCTTTTTCCCCGTTATCGTGAATATCAGCTTTATTTTAGCTGGTATTTTAAGTGGGAAAGAGCTGTTTGGTCCCAACGCGGTGCTTTCTTCGCCTTACAGTTCCACTGCGTGAACAATCGGGTGGTGTTTTACGTGGAGGAGACTTCTGTGGCCAACGCCCTTAAGCAGATTTCTCGGAAAATCTGTTCTCCAGATGGGTACAAGGTTTGTGCTCCCTGGCCTGGGAGGTGCTGGGTGGGAGAGCCTGGCTCCAGAGCAGCCCCTTTAAAACCGATGGGTTGTCGTTTTCCCCCTTCCACACAAGCCTTTTGTTTCAGGTGGCGATACTGATAAACGCGTGCAACCCACCCACAACTGTCCAGCAAGAGCTGAAACCAGAAGAAATTGAGCAGCTGAAGGTAAAACAATTTAAACGCAGGCCACATCCTCCTGCTGGCTTGCCATACAGGTGGTGCTCCGTTGGGCAAAGAAAGAGAGGGAAGGAAGGAAGGAAAAGGAAGAAAAGAGGACAGGAAGGGAGGAAGAAAAAGAAAGATCAAAGGGAGGGAGGAATGGGGATAAAGGAAGGACGGGAAGAAGAGGGAGAGAAAAAGAAAGAGGGAAGGAAAAGGGAGGAAAAGAGGAAAAGAATAGGAAGGAAGGGACAAAGAAAAAGATCAAAGGAAAGGAGGAATGGGAATAAAGAAGGACAGGAAGAAGGGCAAGAAAAAAGAGGGAAGGAAGGAAGGAAAAGGAAAGAATGAAGGAGGGAGGAAAGAAATTGAGAGAGCGTATAGGATAGAGAGGAAAGGAACGAAAGGGAAGGAAGGAAGGAAGGAAGGAAGGAAGGAAGGAAGGAAGGAAGGAAGGAAGGATAACAGACTTGGAAGGGACCTTGGAGGTCTTCTAGTCCAACCCCCTGCTCAAGCAGGAAATCCTATACAATTCCGGACAAAGGGCTGTCCAGTCTCTTCTTTAAAGCCTCCAGTGATGGAAAAGGAAGGAAGGAAGGAAGGAAGGAAGGAAGGAAGGAAGGAAGGAAGGAAGGAAGGAAAAATTGATAGATGGTGTAGGAGAGAGGGAGAGAAAGACAGGAAGGAAGGAAGGAAGGAAGGAAGGAAGGAAGGAAAAAAGAAAAAGGGAGGGAGGAAATTGAGAGATGGTATAGGGGAGAGAGAGGAAGGGAAGCAAGGAAGAAAAAGAAAGCAAGAATAATCTAAAGTCACATGCAGGTGACACGGGAGGCATATGCATTTCATAAATCAGAGGCCATGGCAGGGGTCTTCAAACGTGGCCCTTTGATGACTTGTGGACTTCAACTCCCAGAATCCCTCAGCCAGGCAGGCTGGCTGAGGGATTCTGGAAGTCCACAAGTCATCAAAGGGCCACATTTGAAGACCCCTGGCCTATGGAGTCACCATCTCAGCAATTGCTGGCAGAAGCACCTGGTTGCTGAAACAACAGGGCGGAGACGCACAACTCTAATTAGCAGCCTGCGGGCCGAGTAAGCTTCCTGTTGTTGTTTGGCTCTCCTCTGACCCATGTTGGCCCTCCAAGTTCAAATGAGATTTGCTCTCTGGCTTTGGTGGGGGGGGGATGCAAATCTCCACGGCCCCCTCTCAAATAATCCTCTCCTTCTGCTTTCAGCAATGTATGAGTAAAAGATACGACAGCTCCCATCAAGCTTTGGATCTGAAGAATATTCACGCAGATCCGGGTAAGTCGTCCTCCCCTGTCTTTTCTCCCACGGACAGGGCAGATTTGAAACCAGTCCTGATTGAAAACCAGTCCAGCCCTACACACACACACACACACAGACACAAACACACGAGCAAGTAAACTTAACTCTCTTTGTTTGTTTCACAAAGTCTGCACCACTCCAAGAGTCCATTCTCAAAGGCTGGGCACCGATTCCCTTCCGAAGTGAAAACTCAACTCCTCTTTTCTTTTCTTCTCTCCCCTTCCCAGATCTGATAGCCCAAAATATCGACATTGTGTTGAACCGCCGAAACTGTATGGTTGCTGTGCTGCAGATCATCAACGACAACATCCCCGAGGTCAGCCCTTTTTCCCATCATTGATTGGGCCCCGCAAAAAATAGTGGATTTGGCAAAGTTTCCACAAACAATCGTGGGCTGCTTTGATGAACATTCCCTCCATTGGGGGGAAATGGCTGCGGTGTGGGCCGATCACTGATCCTTAAAACTCAGCATTTCTAACTTTTTTTTCCGTTTCCAATGGAGTGGAGTGGAGTGGAATGGGATCGAATGGAATGGAAAGGAATGGAATAGAATAGAATAGAATAGAATAGAATAGAATAGAATAGAATAGAATAGAATAGAATAGAATAGAACAAGGGAATAGAATAGAATAAGGGAATAGAATAGAATAAGGGAATAGAATAGAATAGAATAAAACAAGGGAATAGAATAGAATAAGGGAATAGAATAGAATAAGGGAATAGAATAGAATAGAATAAGGGAATAGAATAGAATAGAATAGAATAGAATAGAAAACAGTTGGAAGGGACCTTGGAGGTCTTCTAGTCCAACCCTCTGCATCCGTGTTTTTTTCCGAATGCCGCAAAGGGGTATTTTTTGAGCCATACATCTTTATTTACTTTTGTACCACCCTACCTTTGTAAATAGTGTGTGCATAGTGCTCCTGCTGCTGTTTTCCCCATCACAAGAACAACAATCTTGTGAGGTGGGTTGGGCCATGAGAGCAGGCCTGGCCCAAAGTCACCTGGCCGGCTTTCATGCCTAAGGCGGGACTAGAACTCGCCGTCTCCTGGTGATGGGCCCAAAGTCACCCGGCCGGCTTTTCTGCATAAGGCTTCCAAATTGTCACAGCTTGTCTGACTCACAACCCTCTCTTCCCTTTGCAGCTCCTGTCCCTCAATCTGAGCGACAACAAGCTGTATCGTCTTGACGACATGTCGGAGCTGCATCAGAAAGCTCCCAATCTGAAGATACTCAATTTATCTTTTAACCAGGTAAGCCCGGGGGGGGCTCCTCCTCCTCAAAGCTGGATCTGGGCTTAGCAAACTCGCCCCTGTTTGACTCTTCCTCCTCCTCCTCCTCCCCCTCCCCCTCCTCCTCCCCCCTTCCCTCTTGACTCTCCCCAGCTAAAGACCGAACACGAGCTGGACAAGCTGAAAGGCTTAAAGCTGGACGAACTCTGGCTGGACAACAACATCCTGTGCGACAACTTTCGGGACCGCTCCGTTTATATCAGGTGAGCCGCGGGGTCTCGGGCCTGCCTCGCCTACCCGGAGGAGAGCCGCCCTGCCCGTGGCCCGGACCGTGACGGGGATGCCAGTCCGTCCCAGAGGCCTTCTCCCCCCGCCTGGTTGAGGGCTGCCTTCCCAGGAGGCTGCCTTCCCGGCTGAAGTCCTTCTACCTTCTCCCAACTTGCTTTGCGATGTGTTCTGACCATGGTTTTATTGCAGCTAGATTGGAGCACTGCCTGAACGGGGTTCCTTCTCACCCTACAAAGCAATTAAAGTTTGCTTTTTTTTTTTAAAGCAAGTGCCTGTATATCGTTCCCTCCCCTTCCTCCTCCTCCTCCTCCTCCACCACCACCTCCTCCTCCTCCTCCTCCTCCTCCTCCACTTTCTCCCCTTGTTAATACATCCCTGTCCTCACACACAGACACACACACCAGTCTTTTCTCCTTGGGGGTTCCCAAGACCTCCGGGCGCACGGCCTTCGCCATCCTCTCCCGCTTCCCTCTGTGGCTGGCCCACCTCCCTTAGCCCAAGCCTGCCATTCTGGGCCTCCTTCCTCTGTTTGAAGGGCCAGGAGTTTGCACCTCCTCCTGGGCTTGTAACATCAGCGGCACGAAGGCCACCGCCCGATGGCGAGGATGCCCCGGCGGCCCCGGCGAGACGGCTGGTTAGCCAATGACGGGTAAGATTCCTCCGTGGGAGGAACAACCTAAGACAGGCACAGTCAAGACGGCGGCCCGGAACGAGCCCTCCCAGTGGTGGAAGGTGGCGGACCAAAGCCCGGGGGGGGCTCCTCCTCCACTTTCCAGGCTTTTCCTCCCGGCACGGCGGCTCCCGAAACAGCTCGAGAAAAAGGGAGATGGTCTCAAGTTAAATCAGCCCGAGCGCGTGCGTGCTGCGACGTTTCTCCCGAGCTGAAATCCTCACGGAGCCCGCGGCGAGCGAACCGGCAAATCCTTCTTTCCTCGCCGGAGGAGGCTTCAAGCCAAATGGCAGGCAGGCAGGCATCCCACCGGGACCTTGGCGGTGGGAGGGCAATGCCCATAGGGCTTTGAGGATGGAGGAGGCCGTGCACAACGGAGTCTGGGGGCTTCTCAATCACACACACACACACACACACATACACACACCCCTTTTTTATTATTACTTCTGGGGTTCCCTTCTTGACTGCCCGGCCGTCCACAGCCATTAATTAAGTTTAGACCTTGATACAGGAACGTTTTTTTTTTTAAAAAAGCGTTTTAAAACTGGACGTTTTTAAGAAGAGACTGGACTGGAAATGCTGTAGGGTTTCCTGCCTGAGCAGGGGGTTGGACTGGATGACCTCCAAGGTCCCTTCCAACTTTATTGTTATTACTATTATTATTATCATCATCATTATCGTTTCCAACACTGGACGTTTTTAAAGAAGAGACTGGACAGCCATTTGTACAAAATGGTATAGGGTTTCCTGCCTGAGCAGGGGGTTGGACTAGATGACCTCCAAGGTCCCTTCCAACTTTATTGTTGTTACTATTATTATCATTATTGTTTCCAACACTGGAAGTTTTTAAAGAAGAGACTGGACAGCCCTTTGTCTGAAATGGCATAGGGCTCCCTGCCTGAGCAGGGGGTTGGACTGGATGACCTCCAAGGTCCCTTCCAACTTTATTATTATTATTATTAAAAGTCGGAGGCCAGGAAGTGGCTTCTGGCATCTCCAGGACCGGTGGGACACCTCGGCTACTGCCCTCCCTCCCCTTGTCCTCCCCCCCCCACTCCGCAGGAGCGTTTCTCCTATAAATGGGGCGAGCAGGTGAGTACTCCTTCAGGTAAGTGCAGAGACTCTGCCAGCCACGCAGCCTTTTTAAAATAAAATTTAAAAAATAGAACACCTCTGTCTCTCCCGCCTGTTTGCAGGTGTAAAACTAGCACAGGGGAGAAATGGGCCCCTTTTACAGAGTGTTCTACTGAGGCTTGCGTTTTGGGGCCCCCAGAGCCGTGGCGTGCTGTCTCCCAGCATCCAGCCAACGGTCACCCCTGTTCCATGCAGGGGTAATGACAAGCTGGGCCTTCTTCTCTTAAAAGACAGAAGCTTCCGGCGATTCAAAACTGAGGCCCTGAGTTTGGAAAAAAAAATCAGAGAAGAGCAACTCCAGATGATCCAAGGCCTGGAGGCTAAAATACACGAAGAACGGCTGCAGAACTTGGGTCTGGCTAGTCTAAAGAAAAGAAGAAATAGGGCAGGGGGGGGCATGATGGCAGTGTTCCAGTATTTGAGGGGCTGCCACAAGGAAGGCGGGGTATCAAATTATTCTCCAAAGCCCCTGAAGGCAGGAGAAGAAACAATGGTTGGAAACTGATCAAAGAGAGAAGCGAACCTGGAATTAAGGAGACATTTCCTGACAGTGAAGACAATTAACCAGTGGAACGGCTTGCCTCCAGAAACCGTGGGCGCTCCATCACTGGAGATTTTTAAGAAGAGGCTAGACAGTCACCTGTCTGAGATGGTGTAGGTTCTCCTGCTTGAGCGGGGGGCTGGACTAGAAGACCTCCAAGGTCCCTTCCAGCTCTGTTCTATTCTAATGTGATGTTTTCTCCTTAAGAGGGGTTGAGCATCCGATTCCTGGCCAGTGATGGAGCTTTTTAACAATTGTAGAAGGGACAGCTTCGTTGAAGAGGTGCTGTTCTTTTCAGGGCCTTGAACGTGCTCCGTTTAGCCCCTGGCCTAAGAGACCGGGCCTGGGTGCAAGCCTTAGGCACACCCAGTCATCTGATGGCTCTTGTTTTAAAGCCCTTGTGGGTGCGTAAACTCCTTCAGCTTCCCAAAAAATCTAGAAGGTAGCAATCTGCCCATTTCAGAGCTTGCCGTTTAAAGATGCTGGCAAGTCAAGTTACCCATTTCTCAGCTCTTGAGAGCCCTTTCTTCCAAGGCTCAAACCAGTCCAACGAATACATTTCCCCCTTCTTTTGCAAAAGACTGAACAGTGCAAGGCCCCCTGCTTGAAGAGGGCTAGCTGCTTCGTAATTTAAACACCCCGATTAGCAGCTGGAGACGTTGTGAACTTCCACTGACTGGCGCAGTTTGGAAGTCCTCCTTTCTCGACCGCAGGGCCCATCCCCGCCACGCTGGGGGAATGCAAACCCCGCTAAAGCCATGATTTCGAAGATGGGCGAAACTGGGCTGGCTAGGGTGGGCGATAGGGCCCACTGAGGCAGGCAGGCAGGCGGAGGGAGGGGACGGGCTGGGCCACCTGGACATTGCTGCGTGCTCACTCTTCTCTTTCCAACAGCACCATCCGAGAACGGTTCCCCAAGCTGCTACGGCTGGTGAGTTATCCAAAGCTGACCGGTTTTGGGGAACGTGTCCTTGGTGTGTGGGGGGGGTGCCAGGCATGTTTGACAAGGCTCCCCTCTTTTCCCGCCCTGCAGGACGGTCACGAGCTGCCCCCGCCAATCTCCTTCGATGTCGAAACGCCGACCACTTTGCCTCCCTCCAAGGTAGGCCGAGGCTTGGGGGAAGGGGTAGGTGGGAGAGGGTGGAGTGAGGGGGCTAATAACGGATAACCCAAGGGTCTGCTGAGTACGGCCGTCCCTCTTGTACCGCTCTCCTTCAAATCGGCCTCTTTTTGTCTCCCGTTCTTTCCGCAGGGCAGTTATTTTGCCTCGGAAGGCTTGAAAATGCTGATCGTCCGTTTTTTGCAACAGTGAGTATCACTCTGATTAATAACGAAAGGGCGGTGAGCCACCCAAAGACTTACTCCACGCAAGGAGAGGAGCTCAGTGTAGTGAGTGCACAGGCATTTTTGGAAGGCCAGGCCAGTTAATCCCGGTCTTTGGGTAGTCTTTTATTTTTAAGAGTAATTTTAAGTCAGTTGATGCTTTTCAGAGAGACGATGCCTTGAGCAGGGGGTTGGACTAGATGACCTCCAAGGTCCCTTCCAACTCTGTTTTCCTTCCTTCCTTCCTTCCTTCCTTCCTTCCTTCCTTCCTTCCTTCCTTCCTTCCTTCCTTCCTTCTCCATCACTGGAGGCTTTTAAGAAGAGACTGGACAGCCCTTTGTCCGAAATGGTATAGGATCTCCTCCCTGAGTAGGGGGTTGGACTAGAAGACCTCCAAGGTCCCTTCCCACTCGGTTATGCCACGTTCTACGAAAGCACAGTGTTTCACGCGCTTTGCGCTGACGCACAATCGTCCCTTCCTTTCCAGATATTATGCCATCTACGATTCCGGAGACCGTCAAGGCCTGCTGGATGCCTATCACGAAGGGGCCTGCTGTTCGCTGAGCATCCCCTTCTCCGTGAATCACCCTTACAGGTCTGTCTCTGGGGTGCTTTGCTATTTTTGCTTTCTTTGGGAATTCAGCATTATTCCATTTTTAACACCGGACACAGGGTGTAAGGACAAGACGATTTAAAACTCAGCGGCTGCCTTCACCCTTGTTGGACCAAGCCATCTAGTTAAGCTGGATTCGTTTGCATCCACTTCCTTTTCGCTCCGCGATCTGGCCCCGGTTTCATGATTTAAAAACATGCGCTGAAGTCTTCTATTTTAAAAAAAAAAAAATTTTTATTTTTTTTTTGCCTGCAGGGGCTCTTTGGCTGAATATTTCAAAAACAGCCGGAACGTGAAGCGACTGAAGGATCCTTGTAAGCAAATTAAGATAAGATAACCTTTATTGTCATTTTAGACACCACTCCCATAAAAGCAGCCACCCACTGATGGTTAGCCACCCTGATGAAGCCGGCAGGAGGCCGGCGAAAGCTAGGTGTTTTAATTGTAAATAAACTTGTTATAGTTTTTATCTCCTGGTGGTCTCACAGTTTGTGATTCTCCAGATATGAATTCACCCAGGAGTCAACCCCCAGTTTTTAAAATTTTTAGAATTTTAAATGACATATAGATATAGATATAGATATAGATATATATTTGTTTTCTGAGGTTTTCGCGGGTGTTTGTATGTAGGTCTTTGGTCATTTGGGTTCTCTCCCGCATAAAATTGGAGAGAACCCGAATGACCAAAGACCTACATATATATATGTATATATATATGTAGGTCTTTGGTCATTCGGGTTCTCTCCCGCGTAAAATTGGAAGTGTCCTGGCGACGTTTCGACGAAGTCACATTCGTCATCTTCAGGCTGGTGTCTTCAGCTTCCTGCTTCTGGGAGTAGTGTGTGTGATCGCAGCTGTTTCTTCCTTTTAACTGCCAGTGGGGTTTGAGCTGATTGGGTGGGAGC
>NW_015387536.1:60000-69393 GCF_001527695.2 Protobothrops mucrosquamatus | reverse complement strand
CCCCATCCAATCAGAGCACAGCCAAGCTCCTTAACCAATCAGAACACACCTCCACCCAATCAGAACACAGCCAAGCTCCCACCCAATCAGCTCAAACCCCACTGGCAGTTAAAAGGAAGAAACAGCTGCGATCACACACACTACTCCCAGAAGCAGGAAGCTGAAGACACCAGCCTGAAGATGACGAATGTGACTTCGTGGAAACGTCGCCAGGACACTTCCAATTTTACGCGGGAGAGAACCCGAATGACCAAAGACCTACATACAAACACCCGCAAAAACCTCAGAAAACATGTATATATATATATATATATATATATCGGGAGAGAACCCGAATGACCAAAGACCTACACACACACACACACACATATATATAAATTTTATTAATTTTAAAAATAACCCCCCCATACAAATACAAATATAAGCATACATTAACATAACTTCAGTAACAGCTCGGCAGCCCCCCCCCTCCCCGCGTCCACCCTCTTTTCTCCTTCAACCTCCCTACACATCCCACCTCCTTCCCTCTCCTCCTTCGGACACGGTTTAGGGGCACTAGCCGAGCATCAGCTCGGCAGCACCCCCTTCCCGCATCCACCCTCTTTCTTACTACCTACCTACTTCCCTCCTATCTCTCCTCTCTCCTTCTCCCACCCTTCGGACACGGTTTGGAGGTGCTAGCCGAGCACTCAAAATTCTCTTATTTTTCCATACATCAATACTCCTAGTTTAATACACATTTCTACTTCTCACCATACATCAAAACTCCTAATTATTTTATTTCTATTTCTACCCTCCCTCCCAGCCCCACCCCCAATCCCCCCCCCAGACTTCCCAGAACTGAGTTTCACGTTAGACGTGAATGTCGTCTGGGTGACTTTGGACCAATCATCATGTCCCTGTTGGGCATCCTTTGTTTCTGTTGCTCATTCCTTCAAGGCAGGAAGCCATCGTAGCTTCTGCTTCTCTTCCGGTTTTAGTTTTTTTTTGGGGGGGGGTGTCTTTTGGTAGAAAGACCCGATTAACCTCCTGTTTTCTCTCCCTGCCCTTCAGCCATGCGCTTCAGGCTCCTCAAACACACCAAGTTGAACGTCGTGGCTTTCCTCAGCGAGTTGCCCAAGACTCAGCACGACGTGAACTCCTTCGTGGTGGACGTCTGCGCGCAAACGGTGAGTCGTAAAGGAGAAGAGACCGGCTGGGTCCGATTTACAACCGGCTCCGTTACGGTTGTCACTGCGAAAAACACGCATCGGTGAACTTTCTCAGGGGGGGTTACAACTTTGAGCAGTCGCTAAACAAAACGCTGGTAAGTCAAGGACAGAGGGAGGAGTGCGCCCCTCCGTTTTTAACGCGGCTTGCTTTTCTCGTTGCAGAATTCGCTGTTGTGTTTTACCCTGAGTGGAATCTTTAAGGAAGGTGTGTGTGTGTGTGTGTGTGGTCGAAAGGCCACGTCCTACAGCACGGGGGTGGGTCGGGCCTCAGCAGGCAGGGCTCCTTCCTGACCCCCCCCCTCCGTTTCTTGTACTTCTCCAGTGGATTCCCGGTGTCGGGATATGGTCCGCGCCTTCACCCGGGTCTTCATTGCTGTTCCGGTGGGCCACAGCGGGTAAGCGCAGCGGCTTCAGGCAGGATAATCGGGGGGGCCAGCCTGGACTTGAGAGTGCTGGCCGGCAGGGATTGAAGGGGACCCCGGTTCGAATCCAGCCTTAGACCCTTGGAGTCAGTCCCTGTCTTTCTCTCTCAGCCCCTCCCCCCCGTTGAAAGAATTGCGTTGCCTCCTGAAGTCAAAATATCTTCAAAAGGCGTTTTTGTTGATAAGCCCAGCACTCTCCAGTATAGCACTGATGATGTTACCTAGTTGGGTCATGAAATGTCTGCAAGGAAACCTCCAAGCTCAGAGAGCACCCAGGACCCCACAGTCCTCCTCCTTCCTTCCTTCCTTCTAGCACTGATGATGTTACCTAGCTGGGTCATGAAACATCTGCAAGAAAGCAACCACCAGCTCAGGGAGCACCAAGGACCCCAGATTATTCTTCTTCTTCTTCTTCTTCTTCTTCTTCTCCTCCTCCTCCTCCTCCTCCTCCTCCTCCTCCTCCTCCCTTCTAGCACTGATGATGTTCCCTAGTTGGGTCATGAAATGTCTGCAAGGAAACCTCCAAGCTCAGAGAGCACCCAGGACCCCATAGTCCTCCTCCTCCTCTCCAGCACCACACACTCCTAGCCCTGATGATGTTACCTAGTTGGGTCGTGAAGCGTCTGCAAGAAAACCAGCTCTTCCTCCTCCCTTTCCACCAGGTTGAGCATCGTGAACGACCAGTTCTTCATCCGGAAAGCCAACAACATGGAAATCCGCAAAGCCTTCGTCATGCCGGCCCCCACCCCTTCCTCCAGCCCCGTGCCCACCCCCTCGACCGAGCCCATGCCCTCTTCCAGCCCCGGGCCCACCCTGACGGCCGAACAGCAGGAAATGCTCCAGAATTTCTCCCTGCAGTCGGGCATGAACCTGGAGTGGTCTCAAAAGTGAGTGCCGGGGGGGGGAGGGAGCTGGGGCAGGAAGGGGTAGCGGGTAGAGGTATAGAGGGGGTCTGACTGACACCGGTGGTCTCTCCTGTGGCTTAAGGACCTCTCTCTCTCCCTCTCTCCCTCCCTCCCTTTCTTTCTCTCTCCCTTCTCCCTCTTTCTCTTTTTTTCTGTCCCTCTCCTTTTCTCTCCTTCCCTTTCTCCCTCCTTCTCTTCCTTTTTTTCTGTCCCTTTCTCCCTTTCTCTCTCCTCCCCTCCTCTTTTCTCTCCCTCTCTTCCTCCTCTCCCCCTCCCTTTCTCTCCCTCTTTCTCTCTCTCCCTCCTTTTTTTTTCTGTCCCCCTCTTTCGCTCTCCCTCCCTTTCTCTCCCTCCCTCTTTTGCTTTCTCTCCTTCTCTCTCCTCCTTTTTCTCTCCCTCTCCCTCCCTCCTTCTTTCTCACTCCTCTCTCTTTCCCTCCCTCCCTCTTTCTCTCTCTTTCTCTCCCTCTCTCCCCAGGTGCCTCTTGGATAACGATTGGAACTACGCAAAAGCGGCCCACGCCTTCACCCAGCTGAAGGTGAGCCTCCCATCTGCCTTGGGGGACACAAACCGACTCCTCTCTGCGCTCCGTGCGAGCGGCGCTGCCTGGGAACTCTGGGCACTGTACAGGGAATCCTCAACTTACACCAGTTCACTTAGTGGCCAAAGTTACAATGGCTCCCAAAAAACAAGGGGCTTACAGCCGTTTTTCACATTTTACGGCCGTCGCGGCGTCCTCACGGTCACGTGATCAAAACCCGGGCGCTTGGCGTCCCACAACCCCCTTTTTGGTGACCTGAGAAGCCATGTGGACGGGGAAGGCCAGATTTACTAGCTCAACCCCCCCCCCCGGGATTCGCTGAATGTCAAGAAAGGTCGTAAAATGAGGCAAAACTCCGTTGAACCACTTTGCAAAAGGGGAGTGCGTGACCCCTGGGCCATGGCGACCATCATAAACAGGAACCGGTTTGCCAAGCGTCCGAATTTTGATCGCGCGGCGGTGGGGGACGCTACAACCGCTGTGTGAACAGCTTTTATCAGATCCTTTTTTCCAGGGCCGTTGTAACTTTTTGAACGGCCGCTAAACGAGCCATTGTGAGTCGAGGACTACCTGTGCCGTAGTCCAGGACGCCCCACAAAAGACACCTGGAGGATGTTTGCCGAGACGTGGAGAAGGCTACAATTTCTCAGGTGTTTCTTCCCCCCCCCCTTTTTTTTTCTTGCTTCTCCCAGGCTGAGCATAAGATCCCCGAAGTGGCGTTTATCCACTGAGCGATGACCAAAAAAAATCCGATCGGAGCAGCGTTTTTATTGTTGAGATACACCTGGTTTTGTAAATAAAATTTCTCCGTTGTAAATTAAACAGTCGGGAACGCCGTGCCTCTTAAAACCTTTTGCCGCTGGGATGGAGGGAAGAACTGCGACTTTTCCCTGTCGGAGTTCTCAGCGCCGCCGGGAGTTGGAAGAGACGCTAAGAGAAGCAGACAGCCGAGAAGACAAAATCAGAAGCCAGAGAGAGAGAGAGAAGGAAAGAAAGAAAGAAAGAAAGAAAGAAAGAAAGAAAGACACCTTCCTTTCCTCCATCCTTTTTTTTTTCGGAAACACCATTTTTAGGAATTATTTTGGGCAAATTCTTCGCCTGACGCCTTTTTTCCCCCCTGTAGCAACCCTCTCAAAAGTCACGTATGCACTGAGACGGGTCAACAGTTGCAAACACGCGCAGCAAAGTTGACGGCTGTCGTGAGAACTCTTTAAAACTTTCAGACTGAGAAAGAGGGAGCTTCCCAAACACTTGACGGTGCTGTTACTTTATTGGTTTTTTTCCCCCCCAGTCGTTACGTTTCCTCATTCTTAGGTGCGGTCTCTCGGTCGTAGCGTAAGCGCCTGGTTCTACTTTGGGGTGTACCTGGTTGTTTTCCTCCAAGGAGGCCGTCCTGTCCAGCAAACTCTAGCTTCTATGTTTTCCTTCCAGTCCTTGGAAACACTCCGCCTAGTAAAGTTATTCTTAAAATCTTGGGACTTGGTGTGTGGTGTTCTCAGGCCTACGACGGACTTTCTTTTCCGTGAAGTTGGGGGAAATTCCTCAACCATCTCCTTCCCAAAAGAATTCTCCATCAAGACACTTATATACCGTGTAAATTACCCTGGTTTTTCCCTCCAGTAGGATAAATCCTGTCACGTGAAGTACGTCTCTTAGCAAAGATTTTTAATTTTTTATTTTTTTAAATTTAAAGGCTACCCTACTCTGGGTGGTTTCTGTTCCAACAAGCAAAAATAGCTGGGAACAAAATAAATAGACATTTGGGGGGAAATTGCAATGTGTAGAAAAAGAAAAAGCTGGCAAGCTCAGGATTATAAAGATGGGAGGCGGGGGGGGGGGGGAACAGTCCCAAAGATTTGTAAAAATTGCTTGCTGCACAAAGCATCCTGGACATTAAAGCCTAACCAGATAAGAATATGCTTTATTGGCCAAATATGATTGGACACACATAGAATTTGTCTCTGGTGGTTAAAGACTTGGTAACAACAAAATGGTAAGTCATAAATCATAAGATGCCAAATGTACAGGTATAGTATAGGGGGTACCTTGCTCAATAGTAGTAACTGTGAGGGATCTCGGAGTCCTTGTGGACAATCATTTAAATATGAGCCAGCAGTGTGCTGCAGCTGCCAAAAAAGCCAACACAGTGCTAGGCTGCATTAACAGGGATAGAATCAAGATCACGTGAAGTGTTAATATCAATTTACAATGCCTTGGTAAGGCCACACTTGGAATACTGCATCCAGTTTTGGTTACCACGATGTAAAAAAGATGTTTTTTAGAAAGAGTGCAGAGAAGAGCAACAAAGATGATTAGGGGACCGGAGGCTAAAACATAAGGAACGGTTGCTGGAATTGGGTATGTCTAGTTTAACAAAGAGAAGGACGAGGGGGGACATGATAGCAGTGTTCCAATATCTCAGGGGCTGCCACAAAGAAGAGGGAGTCAAGCTATTCAACAAGGCACCTGAAGGCAGGACAAGAAGCAACGGGTGGAAACTGATCAAGGAGAGAAGCAACCTAGAACTAAGGAGAAACTTCCTGACGGTTAGAACAATTAACCAGTGGAACAACCTGCCTCCAGAAGCGGCGAATGCGCCAACTCTGGAAGTTTTAAAGAAGAAACTGGACAGCCATTTGTCCGAAATGGTATAGGGTTTCCTGCCTGAGCAGGGGGTTGGACTAGATGACCTCCAAGGTCCCTTCCAATGTTATCATCATCATCATTATTATTATTAAGATGCAATGTAATTTTATGTGGATCTCATCATTTTCCAAACTGTCTCATTCATCATTTTCCAAAATGGTTCATTAACTGTAAATGAAACTGATTGCAATACTTTAATGCATAAAATGTTGGGTCAATTCATGCAAGGTAGGGGTCAATTCAGCCAACTTTGATTGAATAACATGAAGAAACCACGATCAAGCCAAGCACAACATTCAGGTTTGTAATCTGCCACGTGGGGAGACCCTAAACTTAAGAGCAGGTCTGAAAGGAAACCAACCCCCAAATCTTAGGATAAATGGGGAGATTTGCACTCCCCCCCCACCTTATTTACTCCTCAAACCAGCCATTGTCCTTTAAATGTAATCCGGAAGTCCAGAATGCTGGCAGCTTCCGAGAGCGCACGTGCGGACTCTAACTCCCAGAATTCCACTGCCGGCCTGGCCCCTGAGCATGCCGGGAGTGGTAGTCGCCAGGTCTGGAATTGCAAAGGAGGGAAGCCACCAAACCGAACCACCGGTATTAGTTACTCCCCGTTTAAACGGGGGCGGCGTTCGTTCCCCCCGGAGCTGCTGAATTCTGCATCTCCGCATGGAGGCTGGAGAGCCCCGGAAGAGGCAGCCCGGGGTGCAAACGACCCCTCGGCAACTCTAAACTTCCCACGACCTTGCAAGCCGGCCAGAAGAAGCGCGCTCCCTTCCTCCTTCCTTTCCTCTTTCCTTTCCTTCTTTCTTTCCTCCTCTCCTTTTCTTCTTTCCTTCCCTCCTCTCCTCCTTTCCTTTCCTGTCTTCTTACCTATCTTCTTTTCTTTCCTCCAATCTTCCTTTCCTTCTTTTATCTTCCTTTCCTTCCTAATTTTCCTTTCCTTTCCCTCCCTTTTCCCTTTCCTTTCTTCTTTCCTCCTCCGTTCTTTCCTTTCCTCCTTCCTTCCCACCTCACTTCTTTTCTACCGAGCTAACCTCTTTCCTTTCTCTCCCTTTCCTCCCTCCCTCTCTCCTTTCCTTCTATCTTCCTTTCCTTCATAGTTTATCTTCCTTTCCTTTCCCTCCCCTTTCATTTCCTCCCTTCTTTCCTTTCCTCCTTCCTTCTCACCCACTCTCTTTCCTACCCAATTACCCTCTTTCCTTCCTTTCTTCCTTCCCCCTTCTTTCCTTCGTCCCTCCCTCCTTTCCTTCTATCTTCCTTTCTTTCCTTCTTTCCTTTCCTCCTCCCTTTTCACCTACTCTTTCCTACCCAACTACCCTCTTTCCTTTCTCTCCCTCTTTCCTTCCTTTCTTCCTTTCCCCTTCCTTCCTCTCTCTCCCTCCCTCCCTCCTTCCTTTCCTTTCTATCTATCTTCCTTTCTTTCATAGTTTCCCTTCCTTTCCTTTCCTCCTTCCTTCTCCCCCACCCAACGACCCTCTTTCCTTCCTCTCCTTTTCTCTCCTTCCTTTCTTCCTTCCCCCTTCCTTCCTTCTTTCCTTCCTTCCGGCCAGGCGGCCCCGCGCTCGACTCCCCCGATCCGGCAGAGCCAGGGCGCTCCGCGATGCTGCTCCTGCCGCCGCCCCGTCGCGCGTGGGCCTCCCCGGGGGCGCGCGCGGGCCTCTCCCTCCTGCGCGGGCTCCTGCGAGGGGCTCCGCCGTTTGCAAGGCGCTTCTGCAGGCCGGCCGGCCGGCCCGCGCACGAGCCCTTCCCGCTGGACGGCTTCGTGAGCCGGGACGTGTTGCTCTTCCAGCACGAGCGACCGCGCTTCTTCCGCAACGTGGGGCTCTTTTGCATCGGCCAGTTCGCCTTCTGGCTCTACCTGGCCGACCTCGCCTTTACGACCCTGCGGGAAGCGCCGGCCGGCCCGGAGGAGACGGGCTCCGCGACCCCCGAGCGACCCCCGGCCCGGCCCTGGCTGGGCAACCTCTTCAACCTGACCTCGGGGAACTTCGGCTCCGCTAAGTGGCGCTACGGCTTCTCCGCCTCCTGCGTGGCCGTCGGTAAGAGAGGCAGGGCCGCCCTGGCCAGGGAGGAAGCGGGGGGGGGATTGCATGGGCGGGGAGAGTGGAAGTTGCCCCGGGAAAAAGGGGGCGCTTGGCTTCCCTGTTGCCTTTGCATATATGTTTGTGTATTTGTGTGTGTGTGAGTATACATGTACCTGTACATATACATATACACATACATATAAAATATGTATATATTAAATATATATATATTAAAAATGTGCTAAAATCAAAACGCGATGCTCAGCTCCAGGAGGAGTGTGTGTGTGTGTATGTGTGTGTGTATATAGATAGATAGATAGATAGATAGATAGATAGATAGATAGATAGATAGATAGATAGATAGATAGATAGATAAAGATAGATAGATAGATAGATAGATAGATAAAGATAGATGTTTTTCAAAATTTGGATTGCTAACAAAGAATTAAGGGAGAACTGGGTATTTCGAACTTTTTAGTTCTTTTCAACCAGACATACCCTTCTGAGATAATATATAGATATATAGATAGAGATAGATAGATAGATAGATAGATAGATAGATAGATAGATAGATAGATAGATAGATATAGATATAGATATAGATATAGATTAGATAGATAGATAGATAGATAGATAGATAGATAGATAGATAGATAGATAGATAGATAGATAGATAGATAGATATACACATACACACACGTGTGTTTTGTGTGTATTGTCCTTTGGGTGGAAGCAGCTCCCAGGAAAAAGCGTGTGCTTGTGTTTTTTTCCTGTTGCATTTGCAAAACTGCGCTAAGACCCAAATGCAACTGAATCAGAAGAACAAGACTTGGAAGGGATTTTGTAGGTCATCTAGTCCAACCCCCCCTTCCCGCAAATTGCTCATCCCCTGGGGGAAAAAATGGTGTCTGTGCATTCTGTGCGTGTTTTCATTTATAGGGTTTGGAGCAGCTCCGTGAAAAGTGGTGTCTTTTACAATGGAAGGCAAAGAGCGACCAAAATAATAATAATAATGGTGCCCTTTTATTTTCTTAAAGGCGGTTGCCCAAATGCACTAAGATCAAAGGTGATGCTCAGCCCCCAGGAAGTAACAGTGAACTGTTTGTGTGTGTGTGTGTGTGTGTGTGTGTATTGTATTTAGGGTTGAAAGATCCCCAGATCAAGTGCATGTTTTATTTTCCCGTTGCATTTGCAAAAATGCACTAAGATCAAAAAGCAACGATCAGCTCTTGGGGAAATTGTGTGCGTGTGTGTGTGTGTACTTTTGTTAGGGGGAGAGAGGCGCCTGTGTTGTGTTTTGTATTGCCACTGGGGTTGAATCCTCTCCAAGAAAACGAGTGCCTGTGTGTGTTTTATTTTCCTGTTTTGGGTAAAAGCAAAATTGCAAGGAGAGCTCGCTCCTGTAACATGCTCAAAACTCTCTTTTTTCCAGGATGAGACCCAGATCTCGCCTGCATTTTGGGGGGAATTTTGTTGGGAATGGACCTTTCTTAATTCACAGGTTATCCCGATGGAAGATTCACGGGGTGCCTTTCCACACCCCAGCAATTTGGCAAGTGAACCTGGGTCATGACGGTGTAGTGACTTAGCGCCCAGAAACCCAGTTTGATTTGGTGTTGGCCCCATTATGATGAGGCA
>NW_015387536.1:0-55000 GCF_001527695.2 Protobothrops mucrosquamatus | reverse complement strand
GAGAAAGATAAAGGAGGAAAGGAAGGAAATTGAGAGATAATCTGTGAGAGGAGAAGGGAAGGAAGGAAGGTAACAGTTGCATGTGAGGAAAAAAGGGGAAGGAAGGTTAAAAAAGAAAGCAAGTACTGTGTGAGAGAGGAGACAGGAAGCATGGAAGGAAGGAGAGACTAAAAACGAAGAAAGGAAAAGAAAAAAAAGAGGAAAAAAAGATTGTTTACGCCAGTTCTAAGTACAATCATACTTTTACTTCTTACAACATAACCTCTCTCCTATCCATAATCCTGTCTAATCATTAGAAACATAAACCATAAGTTGATTTTTTTTTCTGTTTTATGGAAAGCCTACAAAGGGTTGGCAATAGGCAATAAAAGTAGATAATTATCTTCTCTAATCAAAGAAGTCACTTTAGCCATCTCAGCAAGTTCGGTCCCTTTCAGCCATCCTCCCTCCCTTGTGGGTCAGACCAAATCTTAACATCCTTGTGCCTACAACAATGTGGTTTTCTGTCTCTGTTGCTGATCCTAGCTCAGCTCTGTGTGTTTGCTTGGCAGACAGACAGGTCTTGATTTGGCCTTTAAAAAAAGATCCAGGACAGATCACCCTCCGGGGAATCCAGACAGCTGCCTTGCGTAAGAAAATCTTGTACTGTCCGGAGCTATGAAACCTGATCTCCCGAATACTGAACAATATTCAGTATACGATTTACAACTATTGGTAGCAACCAAGTTACAACACCACTGAAAAAAGTGATTTACAACCAGTCCTCACACTTACGACCATCACCGTGTCCCAGAGTCACGTGATCAAAATGTGAGCGCTTGGTAAACCAGCACGAGATCCCAGAATCACCATTTGTGATCTTCCCAGCCAGCTTCCAACAGGCAAAAATCAATGGGGAAAAGTCAAGATTCGCTTAAACCGTAGCCAAAAAAGGTCGTAAAATCAATGGGAATCGGAACGTCTCACTTAGCAACACATTCCAGTCCGAATTGTCGTAAACCGAGGACTCTAAAATGGATCCCTCTCCAGTTGTCCAATCTGGACATCTAGCCAAAGATACTCATTTTACAAATGACCCTTTTGCACTCTTTCTCAACTTCCCTCCAAGGGATCTCTCCCCAAAGCGTCTCTGAAAAAGGATCTCTTTGCTGTTTACGTCTCGATGCAGCCTGTGATCCATGCGTGATCTTTTCAAGCTTCCTAGAACTTTGAGATCTTTATTTGGGTCATCTAGGTACAACTGGGTGACCTTTCCCAGTTAATTTTATTCACCCCAGCCAGTCGCAACAAAATCCTGTCGATAAATATAGATCTTGCCCTGACTACCGTTGAATCCTCTGCAGTTAATATTCGGGAATTTTTTATACAGGTAGGCCACAATGACGCCCAAACTTTCTGTCGCTAAGGGAGACATTTTTTAAGGGAGTTTTGCCCCCTTTTATGACGTTTCTTAGTTGTTAAATAAATCACCGTAGTTGTTAGTGACTTGGTTGTTAAGTGGATCGGGCTCCCCCTTTGACTTTGCTTGTCAGGTGTGTGTGTGTGTGTGTGTGTGTGTGTGTGTGTATGTATGTATGTTTTTAAAATTTTAGATTGCTGACAAAGAATTAAGGGATAACTGGAATATCCATTTCGAACTTTTTAGTTCTTTTCAACCAGACATATGTATGTATGTAGGATATAGGTGAACTTTTTTTAAAAAAATGAGCTAAATATTTTTTCTTTCCGCCAAAAAACTCATGAATGACCAGCAAAACTCCGTACACCAATCTATTAAGTCTGCACTAAACAGGATGAAACTTGCCCTTTTCAGGGGCAAAAATACATTGGGACTCGTGCATTAATAATGGACTTCTTTTTTTTAAAAAAAGTTTAAATTGCCAGGAAAAAAACAAAGCAATTTTGGATAATTGCAAAAAGGAAGTAAGGACTCCTGAGAATTTTTCATATAAACAGCCCAACAAACCACTTAAAAAGAAAAACAAAAAAAGCTGTTTGTAAACCAGGCTTGGCACATCCTGCTAAGTTGGGACTCAATCCAACTAACTCTGATTTAATCGGATCGTGGCTTGGAGAGATGTGCAAGCTGGTTTCATTAAATCCATCTCCTTTTTCAATCTCTTTGATGGATCAGAGGCCTTTCTAGAGTTTTTCCAGATCCTTTAATCTTTCTGTCCCACCTAGGTTTTCTGTTTCTCATCACACAGTTCTGTTTGTGTCTAGTTTTCCAACCCCTGGAGCTTTCTCCAAAAGGAGGAGGGAGCTGTACAGCTGTCCTGATGGTTTATTTTGTTTTATTTTATTTTTGATTCTGAGAATTGGTCTCGTGTTTTGGCTGGAGGGAACGTTCGTGGAGGCTATGTGTCTGGTGAGAATCCTATGCTTGGGATGGTTGGTGGGAGACAATTCCTGATGGGATCTTTCTCGGCAACTTTTAAGATACTTGGACTTCAAGTCCCAGAATTCCCCAGCTCACCTGCTGGCTGGGGAATTCTGGGAGTTGAGGTCCACCCGCCTTAAATCAAGCTGGCTGGGGAATTCTGGGAGTTGAAGACCACCCATCTTAGAGCATGCTGGCTGGGGAATTCTGGGAGTTGAAGTCCACCCATCTTAGAGCATGCTGGCTGGGGAATTCTGGGAGTGGAAATCCACCCACTTAAAAGCATGCCTGGCTGAGGAATTCTGGGACTTGAGGTGGTGGTGGGGAAAGCAACAGGGCCATTAACTAAACCTGCTCTTTGATCTCTAGAAATCTTAGCGCAGACTTCTCCAGTTTCAAGTTTATCCCTGCTGTGATGAGGGCTAGGAACTTGTTTTGTTTATCTGGAAGAGGAAGGGAGGGAGGGAGGGAGGGAGAGAGAGAGAGAGAGAGAGAGAGAGAGAGAGAGAGAGAGAGAGAGAGAATTAGAAGGAAAATTAGATTGAATAAATGATAGACAGATGATAGATGACTAGAGGGAGAAATAGATTAGATAGATAGATAGATAGATAGATAGATAGATAGATAGATAGATAGATAGATAGATAGATAGATAGATAGATGGATGGATGGATGGATGGATGGATGGATGGATGGATGGATGGATAGATGATAGATGATAGATAGATAGATAGATAGATACAAATAGATATATAGATATAAAGGTATACAGATAGATAGATAGATAGATAGATAGATAGATAGATAGATAGATAGATAGATAGATATAGAGATAGGATAGAGAGAGAGAGAGAGAAAAGAGAAAAAAGAGAAAGAAAGAGAGAAAGAAAAAAGGAAGAGGAAAGAGAAAGAAGAAAGAGAAAGAAAGAAAGAAAGAAAGAAAGAAAGAAAGAAAGAAAGAAAGAAAGAAAGAAAGAAAGAAAGAAAGAATTTTTTAAAGTGGTTGAACCTGTAATATTAACTAACTTCTCTTTTGCTGGAAGAATTGATTCCTACCCTTTCAAAACTTTCCAAAATAACATGTTTTTCAATCGTCCTCTTATCAGAAAACTCTCCTAAATGGGAAACTGCAGATTCCTGACCTAGAGGAAAACTTCAAAGTCCACAGCATGTTTTCACCTGCATTTCAGTTCCCAGACCCCTGCAGTTGTATGTGGGGAGGGGGGGCAGGCTGTTGACAAGTTTTGCTAAGGGGTTTTGGGTGAATTCCAGCCACCCCAGCTGTGGGGATGTTATCTTCCCTCTGAAAGGCAGATAAACACGAAGCTGCAATGTCAGTTAATTTTTCCCCCAGCCCTGGCCGAGATCCAGCTGAGCGCTTCAGAAGAACAGGGGCAGCGGCTTTTAACTTCGCAAGGAAAGGGATTCTTGGAATCAGATGCGAGCACATGGTGTAAACACGCACCTCCGATGTTTGGGGAAAGCATGTTTTCAGGGTCCTAAACAAGCCTGTGGCCTTGTTTAATCCACCTTCCTGCTCTGTTTGTTAGCAGACAAACATTGATCAGGTAAACATTGCCATTAAATGTGGCTTATCAGCCAATTTCCAAGCACCAGGCAGTTAGGAAACAAGGGGGGGGGGGAGGAAATAAACAGATTTGAGGATTTTGATCCCACTGTTTGGATATCAGATTAAAATGCTGTAGATTTTGTCAGGGTTGAAATCTGCTGTGCCGTAATGAAATCTGTACATATTTGAGAAGTGGGATACAGCTAATCCTCAGGTTATGACAACAACAACAATAATAATAATTTGAATGTTCAGTTGACTGAAGTTCACGTCTAATGAATAATAATAATAATAATAATAGTAGTTGTAGTAGTAATAGTAGTAATAATAATAATAATGTTGGAAGGTACCTTGGAGGTCATCTAGTCCAGCCCCCTGCTCAGGCAGGAAACCCTAATTGGGACAAGAACATCCATGGCTAAGTGAGACTGTCATTAAGTGAGCCAGGCCCAATTGTACAGCCTTTTTTGCTGTGGTCGTTAAATGGATCCCTGCTGCCCTTAAGCGAATCGTGTCATTCAGCGAATCCCCCGTCCCCCACCGATTGCTGGTTGGAAGCCGGCTGGCAAATGGGGATCACATGACCCCGGGACACACACCACAAAACATCATAAATACATGCTGAATTTTGATCCCGCGATTACGGGGATGCTGTGACCGTCGGAAGTAGGATCAGTTCTAAACCCCTTTTTCCAGCATCGTCCTAACTTCAAACCATCACTGAACAAAGGCTGGCTGGGGGATTCTGGGAGTTGAAGTCCATCCATCTGGGCCAGAGGAATAAATAAAGCAGGAGTCAGGTTCTCCATACAATGGTCCTTTTAAAAACAATTGCCTGAAGCAACTCAAGGCTGGTTATTATTAAATCCATAGTACAAAGAGTTGAAAGCGGGGGTTGTTGACCCAGATCAGACAGGAATTAGCTGGCCAGATGTTTTAGGGAAGGCAAGGAAACTAGGTTCCTTCTTTGTTTGTCTAAAAGTTGTTTATCTGCTTTAGAGCGAAGAGGGGGAGAGGGAGGGCAGGTTTTTGCAAAGCTGGGCTAATAAAGTCCAGGCTGTTTTAAGGTGGAGGAATCAGAATGAAGGATATTTTTAATTTTGGCTAAGAGAAGTCGAGGGATCGTACAGGAGCTCACTTCACCAAATTGAGGTCCTTGCAAAGATTTAGGGAAAGAGAGAGAGAGAGAGAGAGAAAGAAAAGAAAGAAAGAAAAAAAGAAAGAAAGAAAGAAAATAAATTAGAAGGATAATTAGATTAAATAGATGATAGACAGATGATAGATAATTGGAGAAATATATTAGATAGATAGATAGATAGATAGATAGATAGATAGATAGATAGATAGATAGATAGATAGATAGATAGATAGATAGATAGATAGATAGATAGATGATGGATGGATAGATAGATAGATAGATAGATAGATAGATAGATAGATAGATAATGGATGGATGGATGGATGGATGGATGGATGGATAATAGATAGATAGATAGATAGATAGATAGATAGATAGATAGATAGGGTGGGAGTGACCTAATGGCATTGCTGGGAAAGAAAAGAAAGAAAGAAAGAAAGAAAGAAAGAAAGAAAGAAAGAAAGAAAGAAAGAAAGAAAGAAAGAAAGAAAGAAAGAAAGAAAGAAAAAAAGAAAGAAAGAAAGAAAGAAGAATTTAGTACAAAGAGGCATGGTGAAGTGTTTATAATGCCTTGGTAAGGCCACACCTGGAATACTGCATCCAGTTTTGGTGTCGGTTGTTATTGCCGATGGCTGTAAATGTAGGGGGTCTGCATTCTCCACCCATCTCACAAAAGCCTCCCGCAGACACTTGGCAAGGCTGCCATTGAAAGCCGAGAACAATAGATCACTTCTTGCAATTGTCCAAAGAGGATGCTTGCTCCTTTGATCCCCCCCCCCCCGTTGATGGAGTGTGCAGCCCTGACACAAACACACACACACAATGCAACATACCCATTTCTGGTGTGTTTCTAAAAAAAAAATGAAACTTGAGCCCAACAGTAAGATCAGAAGGACTTGTGCGCTGGGAAGATATTAAGGTTTATTGTCTCTTTAGTCGTGTTTCTCAACCTTGGCAACTTTAAGAGGGGTGGGCTTCAATTCCCAGAATCCCCCATCCAGCTTTAAGATGGGTGGACTTCAACTCCCAGAATTCCCCACGCAGCATGTTTTAAGACGGGTGGACTTCAACTCCCAGAATCCCCCTCGCCGTGCTTTAAGATGGACATCAACTCCCAGAATTCCCCAGCATCCACTCATCATAAAGTTGAGGAACACTGCAGATTTGTTATCTGGAGTCTCAAGGAATACTTTCTTGGGTGCCAATGATTAAACTCTGGTTTAACCATTAAACCAGAGTTCCCTGAGGCCAGCAAAACTCTTCAATGGCCCCCAGCCTATCCATCCTCAAGCTTCACAAAGCTGTCATTTTTGAATGTGACAGAAAAGGGAAATTCCTAAATAACTTGGAAAGTTATCCCCTGCTCATTAAAGACCATTAAACCGACATTTAAGTTAGTTTTTTACCCAAGGTTTAAAGCGGTTCTATTTTTTTTTTAAGGGTTTCCACCTAGCATAGCATAGAGAGAGAAAAAAAGTGGGATATTTAAACACCGAAACGTTTCCTCATTATGGATAATCAGAATTAAGAATGGCGTGCGAATGCTTCCGGCCTGGAAGATTTTAAGCAAGCCTCCAGTGCGAAGGGCAGTCTACCTGCGAGTATTCTTACTGAGAAATTGGTCAGCAGAGGCAAAAAAAAAAAAGAGAGCTTGGCTCACATAAGGCATTTGGCAAAGCTTTTAAACCAGGGCTCCCCAAACGTGGCCACTTTTAAGACCTGTGGACTTCAACTCCCAGAATCCCCCAACCAGCTAGCTGGAGAATTCTGGGAGTTGAAGTCCGCGAGTCTTAAAAAGTTGCCAAGTTGACTGGGGAATTCTGGGAATTCAAGTTGCCAAGTTTGGAGATCCCTGGTTTAAACCCTGGAACCGCTACTCCACCCCATCTATTTCCCCGGGACTACAATCCCCAAAGTTCCCAGCTAGCACCCCAGGGGGCATTATTCTCTGCCATGGGTTGAAGCGATCGGCACCCCCTTCGTACATTGCCCCCCCCAAAAGAATGGAAAGCGTTCCTAAGGGGCTAGTTCTGATGATATAAAGCCTCCAGGTTTAGGGGCAGTCTACCTCTGCCCAGGTAGCCAACACCGACGTTTGGCACCTTGGACAGCGCCGATGCAGCTGCAATGCCCCAGCGATGCCTGGTGTCTTTGGGCCGGTGGGGGTCTGTCTGGCAGAACCTCCCCATCTCATGGAAGTCTACCTGGAAATCTAGTCGCTCCCATTCTTCCTGGGCTGAGCTCGGCTGGCGGGGATCCGATCCACCTTAAGGGAGCCCGGGAGGCGGATCGGGGGCGGAGGCTCCCTCCGTCTCTACTTGAGCTGCCGGCCGGCTGGAGCGGGTTCTCAGATCAGATCTAACCGGATTCCCCACGGATCTCCAGGTCGAAGGAGCTCGGCGTCCACTTTTCTTCCAGGTAGCGCTTGGTTGGGGCCGGGGATGATGGGAGGTGGAGGGGTGACCACCCCACCACCACCCCCGATTCCTCCTGGCAAAGGGATCAAGTCACCTAAAAGAGATCAAAAATGCCTTGAAAAGGATCTCTCTGAAACCCCTCGCGGGCTGCGAGATTCCCACAGGCCACGTGGGGCTCCCCTGCCCATATTCCCCAGCCGCCAGGAGGATGGGATTTGTGATCAGGCCCAGCCAGGGAGGGAGGGAGAGCACCGACTCTGGAAAAGTCTAGACCAGCGTTGTTACCCCTATCCTGAACGCAGTGTCTCCCCGGAGTGAGACATCTAGTTTTAAGGCTTACCCCCTCACTCAGAAGACTAGCTTCTCAGGCTGTCCTCCCCGCAGGGAGAAGACTAGCATCTCAGGCTCTGAAAAGGTCTAGAGTAGACCAGCATTACTCCACCTATCCTTAGCGCAAGGTCTCCCCTGTAGGGAGAAGGCTAGCGTCTCGGGTTCTCCCTTCACTTAGAAGACTAGCTCCTCAGGCTGCCCCCTCGGAAGACATCACCTCGGGGTCTCCTTTCCGCAGGTGACAGCATGAGCTCCCCTGGCGTGACTCCCGAGCTGGACATGAAGGACGTGGAGCTGAACGAGATGGACCCCGAAAAGCAGCCCATGAACGCCTCTTCGCCCCTGGCCGGCTCTCCGGGCAGCCTGGGCGAGAAGAACGGGGTGGTGAAGGTGAAGATGGAGGAGGAGGAAGAGGAGGCCGAGATGGCGGCCAAATTCACCGGCTTGACCAAGGAGCAGCTGCTCCAGGTGGCCGGCACCCCCGGCTGGGTCCGGACCCGCTGGGCCCTGCTGGTCCTCTTCTGGCTGGGCTGGCTGGGCATGCTGGCGGGGGCCATCGCCATCATTGTCCAGGCCCCCCGCTGCAAAGACCTGCCCAAGCAGGACTGGTGGCAGAAAGGAGGGATCTACCGGATCCTGCAGGTGGAAGGCTTCCAAGATTCGGGCAGCGACGGCACAGGCGACCTGGCAGGTGAGTTGGGGATGATGGGTTAGGGTGGTGCAAAAGGGAGTCGGCCTTGAGCCCCAAGACTGACTCTCTCTCTGGCTCTGGTGGGGATCCATCCAGCTCCTGGCAAAAGGGATCTCCTTGCTTGGAATTCCTGAAAGATCCCGGGATCTTTCTGCAATCATCTAAGGTCTAATCAAGACCCACTCGGCTGGGTTGATTGGGGCTTCTCCCTTAACCCTAAATGATAATTTAAGTTTGGGGGGGGGTTTCCTTAATTTGGGGTGCTTCCACTTCCCCACTCCCAAGAGGTGGATCCGTTCAACCGCCTCTTCTTCGCCTTGGAGCCCTCCTTTCTCCCCCCCCCCAAGCCTCCCCAAATATATCAGCCTACTCCAGAGTCTGCTCCAAAGCCAGTGGATTTTAAAGAAAGGGAACCTGGAGACCCCCCCTCCCCGGGGTCATTTGGGTACTAGACATTGCTGGGATGGGGGGGCTTGGATGGTTGGGGGGGAGATCGCCCCCCAACCATCCAAGGGAAGCCATGCCAGCCGCCGTGGACCGCCCTGCTCAAAAGCCAGTTTTAGCCGGCTGGAGCTTTTCCTGTAGTAACTGCTGAGTAGTGTTTCATCAGCTCTTGACGTCAGTGCAAAAGCTGAGTCAGCTCCGGGCTGGTTGGGTGAAGGACTGTCTCTTCTCCTCCTCTCTCTTTATTCCTCCCTCCTCACACACACACACATTTCTTTCCTTTTTTTTCTTTTTTTTTCTTTCCTCTCTTTCCTTCCTTTCGTTTTGCTTTCTTCCGTTCCTTCTTTCTGTCTTGAATCTTTTTTTTTCTTCCCTTCATTTCTTTCATTCATTGCCTTCCTGTCTGCCTGTCTGTCTTTGGTTTCTTGTTTTTGTTGTCTTTCGTCTGTCTGTCTGTCCGTCCCTTTCTCTGACTTTTTTCTTTAATCATCTTTAATTCTTACTTTCCTTCCTTCCTTCCTACTCTCCTTCCTTCCTTCCTTCCCTCCCTCCCTCCCTCCCTCCCTCCTTTCTTTCTTTCTTTCTTTCTTTCTCCTCCTTTCCTTTCCTTTCCTTTCCTTACTTCCTACTTCTTTCTTTCTTTCTTTCTTTCTTTCTTTCTTTCTTTCTTTCTTTCTTTCTTTCTTTCTTTCTTTCTTTCTTTCTTTCTTTCTTTCTTTCTTTCTTTCTTTCTCCTCTCCCTTCCCTGCCCTTCCTGTCCTCTGTTCCTTGAATTTTTAAGACACTTTTCTGCTGGATTGGTGTCCTTTGACCCATGGCCCAAACTTTTCCGGGAATTTGCTCCAATGTTGTGAAACTCCACAAACAGTTGCCGATCTTGTGCAGGGACTAGTCAGTTTCTCTGGAGGTTCCCCCTCGCCCTCTGGTGGTGTCCCTGACTTTGCAGAGCTTCAACCTTCCAAAAGAGAAATACTCCACAGCAAGGAGAATCCAGGCAGCAGCAAACGCTTCATTGCTCGCTGTCTAGATCTTGACAGGATTATATATTTTACTGTAACTCCCCCGCAAAAGTTCATGGCCCACATTTTTATTCCCCAGCCTGTTTTTGCAGTCTTGAGGACCGGAAACTTGAGTTCCTATTGTTTCTAATTAAGTCTCTTTGTAACATCCTTGTAATATAGAGCATCCTTGTTCCAAAGGTTGACCCTGGGCGTAAGAGGTTCAAAACAACAACAAGGAAACGGCATGCCTCTTGTCCCCATTGGACGCCCACAACAATCTTGCGAAGTAGGCCAGGCTGAGAATAAAGAATGGGTTGAGGCCCTGCCCCGTTCATTTTGCTCGGAGCTCATTAACCACTGACCCATAATGGGTTAGGACTTGTTGGATTGAAGTGGAGGCGTTTGGGATGATGGATGCCACGCCCAACGCCCAACGCCAAACTCAAACCAGCCCAAACTTGATAACAGCCACAGTCCTATAAACAGACATTTCGACTGGAGGATGGAAAGGAAGGTGGTTAAGATTTGAGGCAGTGAGTCCGGCCTGATGCATTTCCTCAGGAGCCAAGCCCTTACAGAAAGTTAAGGTTGATGGGGTTCCGGGAGGTCATCTAGTCCAACCCCAACTCGGGGTGCAAATTCGCCCTCTGCCGTGCCTTCCAAAGGATGCAATTTGCAGCCGGGATTTCTCTGTTGGTCCTCTAAAAAAAAATTCCCCACTGCCTCCCAGGTTGTGATTGTGCAACTACACACAGCAGTTAACCTGCTCAAGCAATGTGCAGTTAAATGCTCCACAATGCCTCTCTTTTCTGAGTTGGCTGGCTGAATAAATTCTCCGCTCCGTTTCCGTTCGGATTAAGTGCGGATCACGGCAGCCCCGAAACGGTTCAACGGAGCAAATTAAAAGGATTAAAAAGTAAAAAAAAAAAAACACAACAAGCCCGAATTGCTCATTCAGGCTGGCAATGTGTAACCTTGAGCAAAGATTAGACAAAGCATTCGGCACGCATGTTTGAGTTTGCAGAACAGAATCTGGGATGCTGGCCAGGAACTCTGCCCGCTCCGGATGAAACTGGGTTTATGTTGAAAACCAGCGACCCAGCTGGATGTGACCTGCTTTCTTTTGGAACCAATCCAGATGTTATTTCTCGGCTTTCCCTAATGAGACGGCTTCGGAATTTCTCAATTTAATCGGGCAGGTTTTATCAGAATACTTAAAATTATCCTTCCAATTAAGAAGTTGCAACTCTTTTACAAATAACCCTGGACTTCTAGCCACAATCGGGACCAGGATTTCCGCGGCTAAGCCAGGCGGTTGTTAATGTGACTTTGTGCCCAATTTGACAATCTTTTGGGCCCCGGTTGGTAAGCGAATCCCTGCCATTCTAAGTGAACTGTGTGGTCGTTAAACGAATCTGGCTTCCCCCGTTGATTTTGCTCGTCAGAAACCGGCTGGGAAGGTTTATGGGACCCCGGGATGCTGCAGCAGTCATAAATACGTGCCGGTTGCCAGGCGTCCGAATTTGGATTACGTGAGTGTGAGGACGCTGTGACGGTCGTAAGTACGAGGATCAGTCCTGAGTCGTTTTTTCCAGGGCCATTGTAACCTAAATTGAAGGTTATAAGTTGAGGACTAGCGGCATTACCTCTTCCCGCGGAGTCTCATCTTATTTTCAGAAAACGGGGCACGCTGATCTTGTTACAGGACGTAGTCCTCGACTTAACGACGGTTCGTTTAGCGCACACTCGAAGTTACAACTTTGAAGGGGCGGAAAAAAGCACCGTTTTTCACACTTTACGACCGTCGCAGCCTCCCCGTGGGTCATGTGATCAGACTCCAGACACTGGGCAACCGACTCACATTTATGATGGTCGCGGTGTCCTGGGGTCACGTGATCCCCTTTTGCAACTTTCTGACAAGCTAAGTCGATTCATTTAACGACCGTGTCACTAACTTAACAACTGCAGTGATCCCCTTAACAAGCCTGGCCAGGAAGGTCGTAAAATAGGGCAAAACCCATTTAACAACGGTCTCCCTTAGCAACGAAAAGTTGGGGCTCAGTTGTCAAGAGCCACCCACACAAATCGTCAGAAGGCTGGCCTTGGGCGCTAAAGAGAGTTCTGAAAATGTGATATTTTTTTTTCAGCCTTGGGATAAACTTGGCTTCCTTTTTTTTGCTTTTAGGGGTGAAAGAGAGGATGAGCTATTTAAGCAAGCTGAAAGTGAAAGGTTTTGTCATCGGCCCTCTGCACGTGAACCCCGAGGATCAGCCCTACAGCACCAACCTCCAAGACGTGGACCCAAAACTGGGCACCTTGCAGGACTTCAGAGATGTTGTGCAGGCCGCGAAGAAGAAAAGTAAGTGGGGAAAATATATATTTATTTCAATGCGTTATGTTTTCTAACATAATGTATTTCAATGTTTGTGTGTGTGTGTGTGTGTGTGTGTATAATATATATACACCAAACTCAAGATAATTCTTCTCCCCTGTCTCATAGCTGACAAAGTGAGAAAGAGCCTGTGGCCTAGAGGTTAATACATCTGCCTAACATGCAGACAGCCCAGGTTCGAATCTCAGAAGGGTATGTCTGGTTGAAAAGAACTAAACAGTTCGAAATGGCTATTCCAGTTCTCCCTTAATTCTTTGTTAAGTTGGTTAACATGAGCCTTTTAGAATCCAGAGCTTAATGTTGATATAATTTTTTTTTGCTATCTTTAAAGATTTTAGTTAGCTAACTCATCATTGTGTTAATACAGCGCTTAACATATCTTTTATCTTTTATTTGTTTAATTGTAATTAGTTTGATGCAAACTGGCTAGAGTTGTTGAGAATTGGGTGGCATACAAGTTTAATCAATGCTTTTTTTGTAAAAAAAAAAAAAAAAAAAAAAGGTGCCAGAACTCACACACGTCATACAACCTGCCTTGCCTACCCTACAAGGTTCCATCTCAAAAAGGTGCCGGAACTCCGTTCTGGGCGTTCTATGACAAAAAAAGCCCTGAGTTTAATTAATAATAATAATCCAGTCTAAATATCTGGCTGACTGTGCAAGGAATTATAATAAGAATAATAATCTCCAGTTAATACTGTTTAGGGACCACCGTGCCTAAGTAACATTTGTTTTGTGCCTTGCAAGACAATAAAACAATATTTTTGTTTCCCAAAAGAAGGAAGAATATTTTGGAGGTTGCACTGGTTATGCAATTTCATGAAAAATATCTTTTAATTCCCTTCCTGTTGACAGTATTTGTCTCGTTTCTCAATCAGCCTGAGATGTTCTGAAGTTAGACGGTGAACAAACAAAGAAGGGTAGGGCCTATATATTTCACAACTAAGGCTATGTAAATATACATTTAATTTAATTTAGATACATTTTAAACAAGGCTTTGTCGATTGACTCATCCTAAATGTAGGCCAGGTTTCAACCTGAAATATTGTTTTTTTTTCTGTTTTGGCTCTGCCCAAAAATCGAATGGAAATAAAGTTAAAACAAGAATGGGTTGAAGCAGGCGTGACTTTTGTTCACGGATGTAGCTCTACAGGAAGTCCTCAGCTTACAACTATTTGTTTAGTGACAATTCAAAGTTACAACGGCACTAGAAAATAGGACTTACAACTGTTTTTCACACTTAACAACAAATGCAGCCTCCCCAGGGTCACGTGATCAAAATTCAGACGCTTGGCAACTGACTCGTATTTGTGACGGTTGCTGTGTCATGTGATCCCCTTTTACAAACTTCTGACAAGCAATGTGAAATTTTGGGCTCAGTTGTGGTCGACCTGCTAACTAAAATCTTTAAAGATAGCAAAAAAGAAAAAGAAAAAAAGATTTTATATCAACATTAAGCTCTGGATTCTAAAAGGCTCATGTTAACCAACTTAAGAGGGCTTAAATTGTGCATCTAAAGGTGCTCTGGACAGTGAGATGGGCAACAGATCAATTGAATAATAGATAAAAATATGTATAAATAAAAATAAAGTTGATAAACAGCTGCCTAGAGCACTATTTCTTTGTTGCAGCCTATCTTGCTATAGGGCTACTCTAGGCAGGTTAAAAATATTTCAAAGCATTTCATTACATAATAGCAGTTCTTGTTTTAAGGTCTGTACTTTGCTGTTGCTTGTTGCTTACTCTTACTAAAAAGAAACAAAGAAAAAAGAGAAAAAAAATTGCCCCAAAAAGTAATTACAATTAGAAGTGATTTGTTGTGAGGTAACCTATCTCTCTTTTTCAGGTTTAAAGGTTATCTTGGACCTGACGCCTAACTATCGTGGCCAGTTACCCTGGTTTAGCCAAGATGTGTGGCTTAAGGGTGATTTCCAGAATAAAATGAAAGTAAGTGAGGAAAAGAGGGGAAAAAAACAACTAGAAAATTATTAGGAGGATCTAATCAGGGAATGTGTAGTTAATACAAGTAGATCTCCATTTACAACTCTGCATTCGTGACTGAAAAAGTGACTTAGGACCAGTCCTCACACTTACGACATCCCCACAGTCATGGGATCAAAATTTGGACGCTTGGCAAACCAGCATGTATTTACAACGGTCGCAGGGTTTCGAGATCACTTGATCACCATTTGTGACCGACAAGTCACGTCGGTGAGGGAAGCCGGATTCGCATAACGACCGTGTGTGATTCACTTAAGAACTGCCGCGATCTGCTTAACAGCCCTGACCGAAAAAGGTCGTAAAATCGGGCACTTATCAACCGCCTTGCTTAGCAACTGAAATTCTGGTGCCAGGTGTGGTTGTAAGTCAAGGACTAGAATCTTGGGAAGTTGTTTTAAGCTGGGAATATCTTTGCTGGTGCAGCTCCATTAAAACCTGATTTATTTTTTTTTCTTGACCCAAACTTAATTGGCCGAGATTGGAGGGGAAGTCAATCCAACTGTCGCAGCTCGGTGTAAGGGGGTAGCATACTGGGGGAATCACTGAGGACTATTAACTTGTCTCGTTCTGTTCTTGCCATCCACCCTACAGGAAGCCATCCAGTTTTGGCTGAGGGAAGGAGTGTCTGGGATCCAAATCGGAAGTGTGGAGCATTTAAACGTAAGCAGGTTCGCCCCTCCTTGGCCCCCTTTCCATCTGGGGGGAGGAGCCTGGTTTAGCCTGGGCTTGACTGCTGCTGTCCCTTTTAATTTCATCGCCCTTGCAACGACTTGCAGAGTTGCAGACTGGAAAGCCAATTGCCGCGGGGTCTCTGTTTTGGGGGAAAGGGGAGGTCCCATGCAAGAAGGATAATGTAGGGGTGCTAAAACCTGGGGAAGGGGACTCCAGTCGCAACCAACACCCCGCAATCCCGTTTATTCGACAGGATTCCCAACTCTTGAGCGAGTGGAAGAACTTAACGGAACAAGAGAACATTGATGATCAGGCCAGGTGGGTGAAAATGGGCAATGCTCTCATAACAACCATCTTTCTTTCTTTCTTTCTTTCTTTCTTTCTTTCTTTCTTTCTTTCTTTCTTTCTTTCTTTCTTTCTTTCTTTCTTTCTTTCTTTCCTTCTTTTTTCTCTCTTTCTCTCTCCCTTCCTTCCCTCCTTCCCTTTTCTTTCTTTCCTTTATTCCTTCCTTCCCTTCCTTCTTCCCTTTCCTTTCTTTCCTTCTTTATTCCTTCCTTCCCTCCCTTCTTCCCTCCCCTTTCTTTCCTTCTTTATTCCTTCCTACTTCTTTCTTTCTTTCTCCTCCTTTCCTTTCCTTTCCTTTCTTCCTACTTCTTTTTTTCTTTCTCTTCTCTTCCTTTCCTTTTCCTTTCTTTCTTTTTCTTTGTTTCCTTTATTCCTTCCTTCCCTCCCTTCTTCCCTTTCCTTTCTTTCCTTCTTTATTCCTTCCCTCCCTTCTTCCCTTCCCTTTCTTTCTTTATTCCTTTCTACTTCTTTCTTTCTTTCTCCTTTCCTTTCCTTACTTCCTACTTCTTTTTTTCTTTCTCTTCTCTTTCTTTCTTTCTTTCTTTCTTTCTTTCTTTCTTTCTTTCTTTCTTTCTTTCTTTTTCTTTCTTTTCCACTTAACAATGGAAATTCTGGTCGTAAATCAAGGACCACCTGTACTTCTTCTCTTACAGGGTCCTGATTGCCACGACTGATCTTAGAGACCCTCGAGAGGTTTTCTCGCTTCTGAACGAAACCTCCGGGGTGGACCTGCTCACCAGCCAGTACCTTCATGAGCTGTTGAGACCTGATCAGGACGACACCACCCTGGGACACACTGCCCAGAAACTGATCCTAGATTATATCCAAGAAGCTGGAAGCCGATGGCCCGGCTGGAGCGTACGTTTCAAGCTTTGGGATCGAACTGAGTTGTTTAAAGGAGAATATTTGTAGCTTAGATTTGAAACGTGGGCTCTTTGGTGCTTTCTGAGCTTGAGAGTTTTTCTGCAGACATTTCATTACCCAACTGGGTAACAATCTCAGTGCTAGAAAGTTTGCAGAGAGGAGGAGGAGGAGGTGGAAAGGAGGAGGACTGTGGGGTCCTTGGTGCTCTCTGGGCGTGGTGGTTTACCTGCAGACGTTTCATGACCCAACTAGGTAACATCATCAGTGCTAGAAGGGAGAGGGGTTGGCAGTGAGGAGGAGGAGGAGGAGGAGGAGGAAGAAGAAGAAGAAGAAGAAGAAGAAGAAGAAGAAGAAGAAGAAGAAGAAGAAGAAGAAGAAGAAGAAGAAGAAGAAGAGGAAGAGGAGGAGGAGGAGGAGGAGAAGAAGAAGAAGAAGNTGCAGCCTCCCCAGGGTCACGTGATCAAAATTCAGACGCTTGGCAACTGACTCGTATTTGTGACGGTTGCTGTGTCATGTGATCCCCTTTTACAAACTTCTGACAAGCAATGTGAAATTTTGGGCTCAGTTGTGGTCGACCTGCTAACTAAAATCTTTAAAGATAGCAAAAAAGAAAAAGAAAAAAAGATTTTATATCAGCATTAAGCTCTGGATTCTAAAAGGCTCATGTTAACCAACTTAAGAGGGCTTAAATTGTGCATCTAAAGGTGCTCTGGGCAGTGAGATGGACAACAGATCAATTGAATAATAGATAAAAATATGTATAAATAAAAATAAAGTTGATAAACAGCTGCCTAGAGCACTATTTCTTTGTTGCAGCCTATCTTGCTATAGGGCTACTCTAGGCAGGTTAAAAATATTTCAGAGTATTTCATTACATAATTGCAGTTCTTGTTTTAAGGTCTGTACTTTGCTGTTGCTTGTTGCTTACTCTTACTAAAAAGAAACAAAGAAAAAAGAGGAAAAAATTGCCAAAAAAAAAGAAATTACAATTAAAAGTGATTTGTTGTGAGGTAACCTATCTCTCTTTTTCAGGTTTAAAGGTTATCTTGGACCTGACGCCTAACTATCGCGGCCAGTTACCCTGGTTTAGCCAAGATGTGTGGCTTAAGGGTGATTTCCAGAATAAAATGAAAGTAAGTGAGGAAAAGAGGGGGGAAAAAACAACTAGAAAATTATTAGGAGGATCTAATCAGGGAATGTGTAGTTAATACAAGTAGATCTCCATTTACAACCGTGCATTCGTGACTAAAAAAGTGACTTAGGACCGGTCCTCACACTTACGACATCCCCACAGTCATGGGATCAAAATTTGGACACTTGGCAAACCAGCATGTATTTACAACGGTTGCAGGGTTTCGGGATCACTTGATCACCATTTGTGACCGACAAGCCACGTCGGTGAGGGAAGCCGGATTCGCATAACGACCGTGTGTGATTCACTTAAGAACTGCCGCAATCTGCTTAACAGCCCTGACCGAAAAAGGTCGTAAAATCGGGCACTTATCAACCGCCTTGCTTAGCAATTGAAATTCTGGTGCCAGGTGTGGTTGTAAGTCAAGGACTAGAATCTTGGGAAGTTGTTTTAAGCTGGGAATATCTTTGCTGGTGCAGCTCCATTAAAACCCGATATTTTTTTTTTCTTGACCCAAACTTAATTGGCCGAGATTGGAGGGGAAGTCGATCCAACTGTCGCAGCTGGGTTTAAGGGGGTAGCGTACTGGGGGAATCACTGAGGACTATTAACTTGTCTCGTTCTGTTCTTGCCATCCACCCTACAGGAAGCCATCCAGTTTTGGCTGAGGGAAGGAGTGTCTGGGATCCAAATCGGAAGCGTGGAGCATTTAAACGTAAGCAGGTTCGCCCCTCCTTGGCCCCCTTTCCATCTGGGGGGGTGGGTTGGTTTAGCCTGGGCTTGACTGCTGCTGTCCCTTTTAATTTCATCGCCCTTGCAACGACTTGCAGAGTTGCAGACTGGAAAGCCAATTGCCGCGGGGTCTCTGTTTTGGGGGAAAGGGGAGGTCCCGTGCAAGGAGGATAATGTAGGGGTGCTAAAACCTGGAGAAGGGGACTCCAGTCGCAACCAACACCCCACAATCCCGTTTATTCGACAGGATTCCCAACTCTTGAGCGAGTGGAAGAACTTAACGGAACAAGAGAACATTGATGATCAGGCCAGGTGGGTGAAAATGGGCAATGCTCTCATAACAACCATCTTTCTTTCTTTCTTTCTTTCTTTCTTTCTTTCTTTCTTTCTTTCTTTCTTTCTCTCTCCCTTCCTTCCTTCCCTCCTTCCCTTTCCTTTCTTTCCTTTATTCCTTCCTTCCTTCCCTTCTTCCCTTTCCTTTCTTTCCTTCTTTATTCCTTCCTTCCCTCCCTTCTTCCCTTCCTTTTCTTTCCTTCTTTATTCCTTTCCTCCCTTCTTCCCTTTCTTTCCTTCTTTATTCCTTCCTACTTCTTTCTTTCTTTCTCCTCCTTTCCTTTCTTTTCCTTTCCTTTCCTTACTTCCTACTTCTTTTTTTCTTTCTCTTCTCTTCCTTTCCTCTTTCTTTCTTTCTTTCTTTCTTTTTCTTTCTTTCTTCTCCACTTAACAATGGAAATTCTGGTCGTAAATCAAGGACCACCTGTACTTCTTCTCTTACAGGGTCCTGATTGCCACGACTGATCTTAGAGACCCTCGAGAGGTTTTCTCACTTCTGAACGAAACCTCCGGGGTGGACCTGCTCACCAGCCAGTACCTTCATGAGCTGTTGAGACCTGACCAGGACGACACCACCCTGGGACACACTGCCCAGAAACTGATCCTAGATTATATCCAAGAAGCTGGAAGCCGATGGCCCGGCTGGAGCGTACGTTTCAAGCTTTGGGATCGAACTGAGTTGTTTAAAGGAGAATATTTGTAGCTTAGATTTGAAACGTGGGCTCTTTGGTGCTTTCTGAGCTTGAGAGTTTTCCTGCAGACATTTCATTACCCAACTGGGTAACAATCTCAGTGCTAGAAAGTTTGCAGAGAGGAGGAGGAGGAGGTGGAAAGGAGGAGGAGGACTGTGGGGTCCTTGGTGCTCTCTGGGCGTGGTGGTTTACCTGCAGACGTTTCATGACCCAACTAGGTAACATCATCAGTGCTAGAAGGGAGAGGGGTTGGCAGTGAGGAGGAGGAGGAGGAGGAGGAGGAGGAAGAAGAAGAAGAAGAAGAAGAAGAAGAAGAAGAAGAAGAAGAAGAAGAAGAAGAAGAAGAAGAAGAAGAAGAAGAAGAAGAAGAAGAAGAAGAAGAGGAGGAGGAGGAGGAGGAGGAGGAGGAGGAGGAGGAGGAGGGGAGGAGAAGAAGAAGAAGAAAAAGAAGAAGAAGAAGAAGAAGAAGAAGAGGGGGGAGGAGGAGAAGAAGAAGAAGAAGATAATAATGATGATGATGATGATGATGATGATGATGTGGGGTCCTTGATGCTCTCTGGTTTTCTTGCAGACGTTTCATGACCCAAAATAGGTAACGTCCTCCATGCCGGTGCTAATTCCCCTTTGTGGCTCTTGCCTCCCTTCGTTAACTTTTATACAAACTTTTGAAACACTGACACGACAACCTGTTGCGTAACTCAGCTTGTTTTTCTTCGCTGGGATGCTAACGGTCTCTTTCCCTCCCCCCCTTCCCGCAGATCGGTAGATCCGATTTTGGACATTTGGCCCAATCTATGGGGGAGCAGCTGCTTCGCCTCCACCATCTACTCCTTTACACCCTGCCCGGGACCCCCTTCACAGATTACGGAGATGAAATTGGCCTGCGGGACACTTTGGGGCAGGTAAGATCAGCCTCAGAAGGTCGGAGGTGAAGGGGGTTCGTAGGATGCCAGGCGACAAGGTTAGGGCGACGAGGGGTGGGTGTGCTTGATGGTTTTGCACTGGAGGGGCTCTACCAGCAACAATCCTCTTAATTTCTCCTCTAGCCTGCATCCTCCAACATCACACACATGCAGTGGGACAACACGGCGAATTACGGATTCTCACGAGGGCCGCAGCAGGTGGCTGAACCCGAGGCCAGCAACGTCACTGTGCAGGTAAGAGAAATGTGGTGGGAGGGAAGCTAATTTTTACAGGTAAAAGGAACGACGAAAATTTGGGGCAGAGATTCAGGCCAGAGGGTAGAAAGCGGGAGAATGTGAGTTGTAGTCCTGCCTTAGACATAAACGCCGGCTGGGTGACTTTGGGCCAATCGCCAGGAGACGGCGAGTTCTAGTCCCGCCTTGGGCATGAAAGCCGGCTGGGTGACTTTGAGCCAGTCCCCCTCTCTTAGCTTTATAATAATAATCATAAAATAGAAAAAGTCATTGAGAATGAATGAAGAAACGAATATGTTTTGAGACTTTAGAATTCCAACAGTCATCTGCCAGATAACACCCCAGACTTAACAATTGTCAACAAGAAAGAGAAAAAAATCTGGATGCTGGAGGTGGCAGAATAGAAAAGAAGGAACAGGAGAAGATAACAAAATACAAAGACCCGCAAATAGAAGTCAAACGACTGGGGCAAAGGAAAGCAAAGATAGTCCCAATAGCCATGGGTGCTTTGAGTGAATCTCAAAACCTCTGGAGCATCCCTTGAACACCATTGGCATTGACAACATCCCCGTCGGTCAATTGCAAAAGGCAGCTTGCCTCGGAGTGGCTTCTAGGTGACACTAGGTGCACACGCAAGCTAGAAAACGATTGATTTCCACCTGTGTTTTTTTTTTTCCTCTTCCAGGTCCAGCAGGGCCACAAGGGGTCCATCCTGAGCTCCTTCCAAGAACTGAGCGAGCTTCGAACGAAGGAACGCTCCCTTCTGCACGGCGACTTCGACCTGGTGCAAAGCTCTAACCCAGCGGTCTTCTCCTACCTTCGGATCTGGGACCAGAACAAGCGATTCCTGGTGGTGCTCAACTTCGCCTACCAGGAGATCTCGGTCTCCCTCCTTCACTCCCATCTCCCAGCCCAAGTGGAGGTGGAGCTCAGCACCCATGCCGGCCGGGAGGAGAAGCAGCTGGATTTTCAGAACCTCAAGCTCCTTCCCTCGGAAGGCCTTCTCCTCAGCTTCCCCTACGTGGCCTAGTTGGTCTTTCTTCCCGGCACAGTCTGGCCCATCTTCAGAAAGAAGTTCCTCTAAAAGAAGACACTCCAGCCAAGGGTGGCTTCAGATGCCTCTCCTGAACTTACTAACCTCCTTCTTCTGTATTGTCCCACCTGTCTCTGTTACCCCATAGCTCAGCCTTTCTAGACCCCAGATTCCGGTTCCCACAACCAGCTGGTCGGAAGAAAGTCTAGGTGGTTCCTAACCACACGTAGAGGCTGAAGTGGGCCGAGGTCACCTCTGTTCCCTCAACATTCCAGGATACTGCCAATATTTTTCCCTAAAATTTGATATTAGCAGGTCAACACACCATCTTGGAGACAGAGGGAGATGTGAACCTCCATTCTCTCGGGCTGGAGGTGATGGGCTTCCATGAAACGATGGACTACTCAACTTAAGATGGGTGGACTTCAATTCTGAGAATTTTGGGAGTTGAAGTCCACCCATCTTTAAATTGCCAAAGTTGAAATACACTGATCCAGAGTGAAACTTTGTGTTGATCCAGTGCTACCACATATATAAATGCTTTGGGCAAGGGGGACCATGGAGACACTTCCCCCCAATTGCTTTGTCCAGCCCATTTTTGGGTTAATCTTTCCTGATCACTAGTGTGAATTTCGTCCTGTATGTGTTTGGCCCCCTTGAAGATATTCTATCGGACCTAAGCCTAACAAAGTGTGCCAGCTTCTTTTTTTGTGTGGGTGGAACCAGTTTTAATAAATGTCTCTCTTTGCCTTCAGGCTCATCTGGTTTCTGTTGAGTAGGGCAGAGTCTAAGGATATGCATCCACCATTTTAGATCCCTTTGTGGTTTGGTTCAACTTTTATCTGGGGGAAGGAAGGAAATTGCTGTTTTCCTTCCTTCCCTTTCTCCCTCTCTCCTAGTTTTTCTTTTCCTTCCTTCCTTCCTTCCTTCCTTCCTTCCTTCCTTCCTTCCTTCCTTCCTTCCTTCCTTCCTTATTATGACTATGGTTCTGCAAGGGATAAATATATACAGTATATATAAGCCACCTGGGAAAGCCAAGGGAAATCATCAAAATAATTAAAAAATGGAAGTTACAATATTTCGGACATGTGATGCGACACCCAGAAAAATATGTATGTGTGTTTGTGTGTGTGTGTTCAGCTGTGTGGAGCCTAACATTAAGTTGCTTTGAAGTACACATGTTTGGATCAGCGCCTTCTCAGAAAGCTCTGGATTTGCAACAGATGGGAGTTGTAGTCCGATGTATCCCACCCATCGCACATCCTGAAATACATTGTGTTGCTCCAGTGCAGCATTTCTCAACTTTCAATCATTACAAGCTGAGGGGACTTCAAATCCCAGAATTCCCCAGCCCCCCTGCAGGCATGCTGGATGGGGGATTTCTGGAAATTGGAAGTTCCCCCATCTTAATTCCTGCAGTTGTGAAACATCGCTCAGGTCGCGTTTATTCTCAAGATCCTGTTGGATAAACTAATGTATGCTTTAGTGGCTGTTTTAAATACATAGTTGAATTATTGCTAAGCATTTATAATAATAATCATCTTTATTGATTAGCCGTGGGCCATATCAAGTTGCAGAGTTCCAAACACACGTTATATTAAAAGGCAGCAAAAACAATGTAGAATGCAATTAGTTAAACTATAATTCAGGATAAAATAGAAATAAAATACAACGTAAAATGAAATTAGGATAAAATACATTTTTAAAATGAAATTTGAATCAAATGCGGCAATTTAAAATGTGGATAGATAAAATAGGATAAAATTATATTTCACTATATTTCGCTAAGCGTTTAGAATAAGCCAGGCCATTCCCCCCCCCCACAAGAGTATTATGGGCTGTCTTCTTTTGTAAGTAGCGTTTTGCAAATTTAAGATTAGTGGATTTCAACTCCCAGAATTCCCCAGCTAGCTGGATGGGGAATTCTGGGAGATTTGGCCTATCCACCTTAAATATACTCCTCCCCTTTAATAACCACCCTGTTCCTTTGAGCGGCTTCCCCTTTAAATCTCCTTGTCTTTATTGACCGCCGATAGTATTTTCTTCCGGGTCGGACTTCCTCCTAGCCTAGCTCCGCCCTTTCTTTTTTTTTTTTTATCGACCTTTAAGCAGCCCCCTGGACGCAATGCAGGGGAGGCTGGACCAATGGCGGCTCGTTCAGCGGGCCACGTGAGGGCAGAGGGGGCGGGGCCGCGCGCGCGTGTCTGAGGAAGGGCAGAGCCCGGATGTGGAACGGGGCGGTGCCAATGCAGCCGTTGTAAAGCCGGAACTCGTTGGCGGAGCGATTCGCTCGGCCGCCGCCTATCGTGGGAGAGCGCCAGGGCGCACGCGCGAGAGAGGCGGTGGCTCCTCGGCCCGCGGCGGGATCCTAAAGCTGAGAGGTCGCGGAGCTATTCCCTCGCCCGGTCACCATGGTGAGGGGAGACCGAATTGGAGTGGGGGGGGGAGAGTTATCCCCCAGAAGGGGCGGAGCAAGAAAGGGGAGGGGCCGGACTTGGAGAAGGGTCTGGCGGAGGCCCTACTTTGACCCCTCCTTCAACAAGAGGTGGGGTCTTGGAGGGCTCCCCCGAGACAATAGAGGGGCTTTGATTGGGGGGGAGATAGACCCCGCCCTCTGAAGTAGAGGGGGGCTAGAAGACTGGAGGGGAAGGGGGGCTGTGAGGAGAGGAGCTCGTCAAAAAAACAGGGGAATTCTGGGAGTTGAAGTTCTTAAAGTTGCTGAGGCCTTAAAGTTGCTGAGGCCAAGAAACATTGATCTAAGCTTGCAGGGGTCTTCAAACTTGGCCCTTGGGGACTTCATCTCCCAGAATTCCTCAGCCAGGCATGCAGGCTGAGGAATTCTGGGAGTTGAAGTCCACTCCTCTTAAAGTCCATATCAGGGGTCTTCAAACTTGGCCCTTGTGGACTTCATCTCCCAGAATTCCTCAGCCAGGCGTGCCTGGCTGAGGAATTCTGGGAGTTGAAGTCCACAAGTCATAAAAGGAACCCCTATTCTAGATACTCCACACAAGGAACTTTGCAAGGCCAGGAGATAGGAAACATACACTAGATGCAGGAAATGGGCGTGATTAAAAGGGGATTCAGACTTTTTGATTGTCCTGTTCCTTCCGCAGGCTGACCAACTGACCGAGGAGCAGATTGCAGGTGAGAAGCTGGCGGCCCCTGGAAATGTGGCAGAATAGATCCAGGCAGCAGCAGCAACTAGAGAACAAAGACCTGATGCTGGAAAACAGATCTCCAATTGGATCTCTTGCAAACTCAACTGTCTTTTAGACCAGGGCTCTTCAAACCTGCCCCTTTTATGACTTGTGGACGCCTGGCTGAGGAATTCTGGGAGTTGAAGTCCACAAGTCATAAAAGGGCCAAGTTTGAAGGCCCCTGGACTAGGGTACCTCTGACTTGTGAGTGCCACAAACCATAGTTGGTTTGTTTTAAGCTTAATCGGCTTAGACAAAAGAGGCTGCAGTTCTCACAATCAGCTACTCTCCATCTTTAAAATGGGATCGCCCGTGGTCTCCTTTCTCAGTGGACTCTTCTTAGGAATATACAGAGCCTTGATCGCCCTGAAGGACACCCCCTTTGCTTCTTTCTTTACCCTGTCTTTTGTGGCTGCTGTCGTACAGCTTGATGCCCTCCAGAGGCATTAAGTATCTGTCCATAATGTCCACGCTGACTGGGTGGGGGAGAGATGGCAGACCTGTAGGGCATCTTGAAACTAAAGAAGGCTGCTGACTTAAACCAGTAACCGGAACAAGAGCTTGGGGGGCGTTTTTTTTAAATCCAACAAAATGGCCTCCTTGGCTTGGTTAAAAGTTTGGATCGAGGGACGAAGTTGGATCTGACCTCGTCTTCTTTCCTTTTTTCCTTTTCTTTCAGAGTTCAAGGAAGCTTTCTCTCTCTTCGACAAAGATGGCGATGGCACCATCACCACCAAGGAGCTGGGCACCGTGATGCGCTCGCTGGGTCAGAACCCCACCGAGGCAGAGTTGCAAGACATGATCAACGAAGTGGATGCAGATGGTAAGCGGGGCTCTTCCTGAATGCCCTGGAGAAAATAGCAGAATGAAAAGAGTTGGAAGGGACCTCGGGGGTCTTCTAGTCCAACCCCGTGCTTTTGAGCACCAGGGACCGGTTCCGTGGAGAGAAGTTTTTTTTCGCAGACCAGAGGGGGCATGGTTTTGCACGCTGCCTGCATCCTGCAGATGGGGCTTCACTTGTTTGCACGGACCGGTTTCTGGCATGTCATGGACCGGTGCCAGTCCATTGATCGGGGGGTTGGGGACCCCTGCTCTATACCATTTCAGACCAATGGTTGCCCAATCTCTTCTCAAAAGCCTCCAGTGTTGGAACACCCACAACCTCTGGTGGCTAGCAGTTCCACTGATTAATTGTTCCCACTGTCAGACTATTTCTCCTTAGTTCCAGGATGGATCTTTCCTTGATGAGTTTCCATCTGTTGTTTCTTGTCCTGCCCTCTGGAGAATAGCTTGACTCCCTCTTCTTTGGGACAGCCCCTGAGATACTGGAAGACTGCTATCATGTTCCCCCTCATCCTTCTCTTTGTTAACTAGACATACCCAATTCCATCAACCTTTCCTTATATGTTTTAACCTACAGTCCCCTAATCATCTTTGTTGCTCTTCTCTGTACTCTTTCTAGAGTCTCAACATCTTTTTTACATCGCGGTGACCAAAACTGGATGCAGGATTCCAAGTGTGGCCTTACCAAGGCATTGTAAAGTGGTATTAACACTTCATGTGATCCTGATTCTATCCCTCTGTTAATGCAGCCTAGGATTGTGTTGGCCTTTTTGGCAGGTGCTGCACACGGCTGGCTCATTTTTAAGCGATTGTCCACTCGGACTAGAGTGATAAGGGGCTGAAAAGTAGGCCTTGTCTTGATTTTGCCAGTCTTTCAAATTTTTATTTTTACCAAATAATATAAACTAGCCATTTCAATAACCTCAATTCTATCTAACTGGTAAAGCCCAAAATCAAAGTTTGAGGTTGATAATTCTATTTCACCGCACCAAAGAAAGTTGGAAGTCAATGCCTTTTTTCCCCTTCTCTCACTTTTCTATTCCCTTTTCCCTTCTCCATCTTTTCCGCTATTTACTTTTGAATGTTTGTTGTATTGTATATTATAAACTTATAAAAGCTGACACGCGAGACTTTTCCAGACTTTCAAATTAGGGGAAATCTAGATTTCTTGGTTGGCGAATCTAGCATGGGGTATGTGTATGTATCTTCTCATGAATAGGTAGCAAAGAGCTGTGTTTTGTTTTATTTTTTTAGTCCGTTGATCTGACTAAATTAAGCTGGTCCTTTTCCCAGGGAATGGCACAATCGATTTCCCAGAATTCCTCACCATGATGGCCCGGAAAATGAAAGACACAGACAGTGAGGAAGAGATCCGTGAAGCCTTCCGAGTTTTTGACAAGGTGGGTTTGCTTAATTTGAGGGGGGGGGAAACACACCCTTGCTGGAAAGTTGTGTCCACTAGTAAGAGGGGGAAGAGATAATAGAAGTAGTCTCCCACTTAGGACCTCAATGAGGACCAGAATTTCCACTGCTAAGGAGGGCCACAATTTTACAATCTTTTTTTTTTTGCCACAATTGTTAAGCAAATCACTGCAGATGTTAACATGAATCACACAGTCATTAAGCGAATTTGGTTTCCCCCATTGACTGTGCTTGTCAGATGTCACAAAGGACGATCACGTGACCCCCCGAGGTGCCACAACCATCATCGCTACATGCTGGCCTACCAAGTAATCTGGGATTCAATCAGGTGACCCCACAGATGATAAAACAGTTGTAAGTGCAAGGACCGGTCATAAATCCCTTCTTTCAGTGCCGTTGTAACTTCAGACAGTTGCTAAACGGATGCTTGTAAGTTGAGGACTGCCTGTATTCTCAATCCATCGGAATAGAGCTGGAAGGGACCTTGGAGGTCTTCTAGTCCAGCCCCCTGCTCAAGCAGGAGTCCTTATATCATTTCAGAGGCTGTCCAGTCTCTTCTTAAAAACCTCCAGTGAGGGAGCACCCACCACTTCTAGTGGCAAACTGTTCCACTGGTTAATTGTCCTCACTGTTAGGAAGTTTCTCCTTCATTCCAGGTTGCTGCTCTCCTTGATCAGTTTCCAACCGTTGTTTCTTGTCCTGCCTTCCGGTGCTTTGAAGAATAGGTTGAGCCTCTCTTTTTTGTGGCAACCCCTCAAATATTGGAAGCCTGCTATCATGTCCCCCCTAGTCCTTCTCTTCTCTAGACTATCCATACCCACTTCCTGCAAACCGTTCTTCATATGTTTTAGTCTCCAGGCCTTTAATTGTCTCAGTTGCTCTTCTCTGCACTTTTTTCCCCCAAAGTCTCAACATCTTTTTTGTAACGTGGCGACCAAAACTAGACGCAGTATTCCAGATGTGGCCTCCTGTTATTTTATTTTTTTAAAGATTTTATTGAATTTTATAGGGTATGGGATAGAATAGGATTGGGATAGGGATTAAGGTTTAGGATGGGGTTAGGATCAGGACTAGGATGAGGACAAGGTTGGGAACAACATTGGGGTTATCCCCCAATAACATTTTCAATCTTCAGCAAACAGACTATTATCCGGGTACATAATGGTCAATCAACCATAGTTGATATAGTAATAAATAATTGTGGTAAATGTAATAATCAATAATCCTGTTATTTGTAAGGCCTGTGGGTCAGTTTGGAAAGTTACTTTGCGGTGCCCAAGTGGGAGAACCCGATTTGGCCCGGTAGAAATGATTTTTCCAAAAACTGTTGGTGAGTTGAGTTTTCAAAGGAGCGAGGAGGCATTCGTCTCCGTGGTTCTGTCTATGTCCATCTTTGAGCTCAGCTCGTCCCTGGATCTCTCACCTCTCCTTCCTCCTTGCCCTACCCAGGATGGCAATGGGTACATTAGCTCTGCCGAGCTGCGCCACGTGATGACCAACCTCGGCGAGAAGCTGACGGACGAGGAGGTGGACGAAATGATCCGAGAAGCAGATATCGACGGAGACGGACAAGTCAATTACGAAGGTAAAGGGCCGAAGGCCCACGGACATCCTGGGGGGGGTGTGTGTCGAAGGAGAGATTATTCCAGGCAGCTTTTTTGGGTAGCGAAGACCTTGTTTAGTGTTTTTGTTTGTTTTTTTAATTGGGCAACTAGAGCTCTTGAGAACACCAAGGACTAGTAACGGGTGAAGGAAAGGGAGGTTGGGAATCATCCTTTTCCGATCGGCATTACAGAGGAGATGGCTGTGTTGGTGTGGTTTTTGGTTCCCATTTGGGTGCTCGTGAACTGCAATGTTTCTCAATTGGGGCCACTCTTAAGATGGTTGTCTAGGGAATTCTGGGAATTGAAGTCCGCCCTTCTTCAAGTGGCCACGGTGGAGAGATCCCAATCTACAGTAATTTCAGAGCCATTTTTTTTTAACCTGGATCTGCCTCTTTGGCTAAGGAGGGACTCTCCTGTCTCTAGAGATGGCCTGGGGAATTCTGGGAGTTGAAGTCCGCCCTTCCTCAAGTGGTATATGACCCTGATCTGGTGTATGTTCCCAGAAACAGTTGCTTGTCCAAAGGGATTCATGAACGGGGGGGGGGTGTCCTTTCGGCAGGCCCCCTTCCTCGGCCGCACCTGACGCCCTTCTCCGTCCTCTCTCCTTGCTCCGTAGAGTTTGTACAGATGATGACCGCCAAATAAGACAAGCCGCTGCCTCTCTCCCCCCCGTCCACCCCCCACCCGTTCAGGATGGAAGGATGGCCTGCTCCCCCCCCCAAATGGGATCCTATCCAGCCCCCACTTGTCTGTCTGTGTACGACTCTTGCCCCATCTGTGCTTTAGCAGTTTGTGGCTGTTCCCTGCTTGGCCTCCCTTTTCCCCACCCTCCTCGTGTCCCGGGCCGGGTGCGGTGGTGGCTGGGACGGTGCCTCAAAGCCCTCGTGGAGAGCGATGGGGCCGGAAGAAGCTCGGAGCATGGAATGCCTTGGACATGAGGTGGGTGGGAAGGGGAAGCCGCCTCCCCGCCCCCTTCCCCGGTTCAGCCCCTGCCTTGCAACCCACGGTCTTCCCTGAATCCCCCCCCCTCCCTCTTCTGCCTTCACGGACTGTTCTTGTATGCAGCCTCCTTGCATACTTACGCCCGCCATCTACCGTTGTCTTCCTAGGACTATCTGCATATCTTGGATATATTGTCATTGTTAAATCAATACCATCCCTCTCCCCCCCTGCCCCCCCATCCCCACCCTCCAGACCCTTTCCATAGCTTCAGGGAATGCTTCTCTTCCATTCCAGTCGATGTAAGATTTCTTTTTATTATTTTTTTTTTCCTGGTTTGGTTCTTCTTTTCAATAAACTTTGCGTTTCAAAACTGGTGGAGCCAATCTACTTACGTAGAAATCCGTGCCCTGCTTTTTTGGTGGGTGGGTGGGGGCGAATGCGTGCGGGTGTTTGTGTTTTTGCAGTAGCTTAGCAATTAAGTTTTCTCAAACTTGCCTCCTCCCACTTGAAAAAGATTCCATTTTCACCGCACCGGACCGCAGATTCCTTGAAATGGCCATTCCTGGTTTTTCCTTCGATCTGCCACCTCCCAGATAAAGGAAAATCTTAAGTTTTCAGCCAGCCTCTCCTTTCCTGGCAGTGATGGGGTTAAAAGTCCAGCCCCACTGGACTTTAAGGGTCACTTAAAAGGCTTTTAATTTCTCTAAAGGCAGAACAGCGAATGGAAAACCAGTTCTGACAATTTGTCTGGGAACATTGGGAGGGGGGAAAAGATACACTATTGATATAATTCGTGAAGCTTTGGGATTCCATCCAAAGAAAATTTAACGTGGATAAATAAATGTGTAGATTTCAGCTTCGGGAAAGACTCCAAAGTTAGGTTCAGCGTATTTCACTACCCCTCTAAATTTCCAGAGAAGATACTGACTAGCATGAAAGAATGACCTTTTGATATTCCAGTTTTATTTGGACACGCTTGAGATATACAGTATATACACACACATACATACACTGTGGAACCGATGGAAGAGAATATTTGTAGCTTTGGGTTAAATTGTGGGGTCTTGGGTGTTCTTTCGGCTTGGAGGTTTTCTTGCAGACCTTTCATTGCCCAACTAGGTAGCGTCATCAGCGCTAGGACGGAACGAGGCTCGCTCTCATTTGATTGGCTCACTTCAATCCTGAGCTACAAGATGCCAACGCTGCTAACATCGGATGTTTTTGCTTTGACAACAATTGGAGATGCAACCCTTTTCTTCTTATATTTTACTCTTAGAGTTAGATGAGGAAGGCGCATGAGACTTCAGTTAGACATAACAATACTGGACCTAGTGTGAGAACCAAGGTTATTGAAATAAGAGATGATAAGAATTGGCCTGGCTGGAGAACTGGAAGGGAAGCCTGCATTTCAAGCTAATTGGAGAATGTGATTTATGATTGTTAATTGGAGGAGGGAATTGTGCTTTGATACCATGTGCTCAGGGGAGGGGAATCCAGTTTTTGGCTTCGATTGTGTTAGTGCCCACGCTATGCTTCTCAAATAAAGATTCTTTAAGGTAAACAAGGCCTCGAAGTTCTTTGAAGCTTCATCTGACACAAGCATTCTCTTCCATCGGTACCACACACAGGCATCCAAGGCATCAGAAAGCGCACAAATGGGGGAGAAACGTGCAGGTAGACACACCGCCAAGGAACCACCGCGCGAACGCCTGTAAAATGAAAGCAATCCCCACTCCCTCGTAGCCTGGATGAGGTCACCTAGTTGGGTAATGAAACGTCTGCCAAAAAAAAAAAAAAACCCACCGAGCTCAGAGGGCGCCAAGGACCCCACGTAAACCCGTAGAGCTGAATATTTCCGAATTTGTACCATCAACTCTTTGCGTCTTTGCATTAAGCCTTTTTCCCGCAGACAAAAGGAATCCGAGAAAGAGCGATCTGGCTTCAGAGGCAATTTTTTATTTTCAAATAAAAAATACACGTGGTTTGGTGGCATGGGCCCAGGACACACACACACACACACACACCCCGCCGGTAAGTTCTCGGCCTCTTGTGCTACTGAAAAGAAGGATGTGTTAAAAGGACCCCCTCCACTCACTTCGTCTCCTCCTTGGCACAGAGTGGAGGGCATATATGGCAGTTAAGACATACACACGTATGTACAGACACGCGCGCGCACACGGATATCCCTCGCCCCATGGAAGGAGGCGCCTCTTGGCTCCCCCGGGAAACAGCTGCCAAGTGCAAAAATACTGAAGGAGGGAAGCGGCTGGCCGAACCACTGAGAAGGAACATTGGTACAGCTAGTCCTCGACTTAACGACCACAATTGAGCCCAACATTTCTGTTGCTAAATGAGACATTTAATTCAGCGAGTTTTGCTCCGTTTTATGACCTCTCTTTTTTAACAGTCCTTATCACCACTTGCAGGTGATAAGTTAACAAGCCAATCCAGCTCCCCCGTTGAATTTGCTTCGTCCAAAGGTCACAAAAAAGGGGACCGCGCGGCGACGGTCACAAGCGTGAACCAGTGAATTTTGATTTGCACGGCCCCGGGGGAACGCTACTGAAGTCGTCCTTGAAGGATGGTCCTAAGGTGCTTTTTCTGAGCGCCGTTGTCACTTGGAGCGGCCGTTAAATGGATTGCTGTAAGTCGAGGACTACCTGTTGTTTTGAACAGGTTTAGAAACGGGGTGAAATTAGCGTGCCGTCGCTTCCCAAAGCGGGAAAGAGATTTTTTTCCCCCCCTTTAAATGAAAAAATAAGGGTGCAGAAGATACCTTGTGAAGTTGCCCGCCTTTCTTCCAGACTCTCGCGTGTCCGGTTCACACGATGTGGGTTAAAAGATGGCTTAACGGAGCCCGGACGTTGAAGCCAAGCGTGGATTTATTTATTTTTTCACAAAAACGGACGGCACCCTTCCATTCCCTGCCGGATATTGTGATTTACAAGCCTCGGCTCGCTTCTTCCTCCTTAACAGACCGGCACAAAATATCTGGGAGTGTTTTGAGGAAGTCTCAATTCCATCTTTTGGAGAAAGACATTTGCCCCCACGTCACGTTGTAGAAGCAGAAAAGTTCTAGATTATCAGTCTAGAGCAGCGGTTCTCAACCTGTGGTCCACAGACCCCTGAGGGGGGGGTCCACGATGTCACGGGGGGGGTCCACAAAGGCTTGAAGCAATCTTAGGATTGATATCTTAAGTCTTGCGGTGCGTGGCCACCAAAGATATTTAAAGGGGGGGGGTCCATGGGGGAGCCAAGGTTGAGAAGCCCTGTCCTAGAGGAATGTTTTTCACCCTTGCTAGCTTTAAGATGGGTAGGCTTCAACTCCCAGAATTCCCCAGCCGGCAACTCAACGTTGCCTGGGGAATTCTGGGAACTGAAGTCTTAAAGGGTGAGAAACACCGATCTAGCGATCTGCGGTGGCCCTTTCTTATCCTCAACCCCAGCAGAAGGGGAAACACAAAATTTTCCTAGGCTGAGTTTTTTTCTCTCTAACGGGGCCCTGTCGTTATCCCATTGCAGTCTAAAAATGATCAGTTTTAAATGCTGATTTTAAGGTAACATCAAATGATTCCGGTAGCCATAACCTTCCCATTTAATGTCGATTAAGCAGGCAGCCTTTCATAAAACTGAACCCTTTCTCATTTTTCCCCTTGCTGGGCCTTGCTTTCTCCACTTCCTTCCTAGTTCCCCCGTATCACAATATGTTCCTAATTGCACTTCCCTTTAAAGTGTCTATAGGGCTCTCCCCCCACCTCCCTCTCTTTTCTCCTTTGCGTAATGCTCTTTGTGCAATTATAACTTTTTTTTTTTGCCTCCGATTCAAGAATGGAAAAGGATCCACTCTCGCATTCATCCATCTACCTCTTTCAATCGTTTCAGATCGAAATAGTCCTTAAACGTGCTGCCTCCCACTCTTAAAAATAATAATAATAATAACCTTGTCAAATTCCCAGCCGGACATTCAGCAACTTACAGTCCTGACTTTCCTGAAAAGCCCCATTTTTTTTTTCCTACATAAAAATACATCGTCCTCAAAACGCTTAGGCAGCGCGTATCAAGTTTCCAAAAATCTGTGCAATAAAATTTCTCTTCGGGACGAACAAGACGTAGCACGTTTACAGGGGATTAAAAATTCGAAATCAGCTTTTTTTTTTTTTTTTTTTTGCCCTGTTGTAGCTTAAGCAATAGGGAATTAAAAAAAATATATAATGACAATTAATACTGCTCCAGGAAGATGACGGTTTCGTAGCCAGAGTTGGCCAATTGAATTGGATAAAACTTTAAAATGCTGGTGATAATCCACTTCTTAAGAATTCAACGTCTTTGATTCGATTCAGTTACAGTAGAAGCCGAGTAGAATTCAGCGGGGTTCTGATTTTTTTTAAAAAAATGTGTTTCTTCCTATAAATAAGGGTTTAAATAAAAATCTGATCTCAGTAAGCAAGCCGGTGGACAGAATTCTATTTAATGATGTGATGCTTTTTTTCTCCTGTTTTTATATTTCAACGTTGTTGTTTTTCTCTATCTCCTACTGCTGGGAGAAAAAGCAACCTTGCACAAAAAAATTCTAGCGTGAAAGACACTGTCTTGCACGCTCACTCACTCCCATGCTTGCCTTCAATGTATATATTTAAACAGACAGACAAAAATTGCTCTCGCTTTCTTAAAAATATACTCTCCCTTTTCACCCCCACCCCCAAACTGCCTGAGCTTATCAGATTCACCCAGAAAAATAGATCTGACCGGGTCCTAAAACAGCACCCACCCACCCCCTCCATCTCTTAAACTTCAAGAGATGTAGAATCTCCCGAGATTCAATTCTATGATTTAAGGGGGGGGGGTGCCATTTAAAAGACTGTTGCTCTACCCCCCCACCCCAAAATAACAATTTTCCCGACATATTGCCTATTTGGCTTCTTTCTCTGGACACAGAAAGAGATGGATGCATCTTAATTCTGTCTTTTTGGTTTCTTTTAGGCATATATACCAGCGGGGTCTTCAAACTTGGCCCTTTTATGTCTTGTGGACTTCAACTCCCAGAATTCCTCATTCTGGGAGTTGAAGTCCACAAGTCATAAAAGGGCCAAGTTTTGAAGACCCCTGATATATACAGACAAGACAGTCCTTGACTTATAACCACAATTAGGACCTGGATTTGCACTGCGAAGCAAGTCGGTGGTTAAGTAAGTTGCGCCCAATTTTTATGATTTTATTTTATTTTTTGCCCCGGTTCTTAAGCGATTCGTTGCGGTTCTTAAGCGAATCACGTCATTAAGCGAATCTGGCTTCTTCCACCATTGACTTTCTTCGTCGGGAAGTCGCAGATGGCAATCGACGTTTTCCCAGGATGCTGCATCTGTCGTAAAGAGATGCCCATTGCCAAGCACCCGAATTCTGGATCGTGTAACCGTGGGAGATACTCAAAACGGTCATAAGTGTGAGGACTGGCTTATTTCAGGGGTGCTGTAAGGCTGAACGGTCCCTAAAAGAATAGCTGTAAGTCGAGGACTGCCTGTGTATCCCTTAAACCAGGGGTAGGCAACCTTGGCTCTTTTATGACTGGTGGACTTCAATTCCCAGAATTCCTGAGCCAGCATGGCTCAGCTTGGAAACCTCTCCCTTTCCCTTCAGCATGGCTGGCTCAGGAATTCTGGGAGTTGAAGTCCACCAGTCATAAAGGAGGCCATAGTTTCCCCCATGCTGGCTCAGGAATTCTGGGAGTTGAAGTCCACCAGTCATAAAAGAGCCAAGGTAGCCTACCCCTGCCTTAAACCCTACCATCCTCCTCAGAATGAGATTTAGAGTTTTACCTGTTTTAAAAAAAATAAGATAAAATCACATTTTGCTCCTGTGTTTTTAAATAAAAGGTTTCAAGAAGCTGCAGCCCCAGATGTAAGCATTGTACCAACTTCTCATGTAACCTGGTTGGTTAGTGCCTTAGTGCCACATGCAAACTAACCCTAAATCATAACTGGAACGGCTTCGTGTGACATCTGAGCCCCAAAAACGTATCTTGAGCGTCAAACTCTGCCGTTAAATTTCTGCACCAGGCACAGGAGTACGGGGATCCAAAAATAAAATACAGGCGGTCCTCGACTTACGACCTCAATTGAGGCCAAAATTTCTGTTCGCCACGTGAGATGTCTGTGAAGTGAATTCTGCCCCCTTTTACGACCTTTCCGGCCACAGTTAAGGGAATCGCGACAGTTGTTAAGTCAGCAACACGGTTGTTATCAGAAGGTCGCAAAAGGGGATCACGTGACCCCGGGACACTGCGACCGTCATAAATAGGAGCCACTTGCCAAGCGTCGGAATCGTTAATCACGTGACCCTGGGGAGGCTGCAACGGTCTTAAGGATGAAAAACGGTCGCAAGTCATTCTTTTCAGTGTTGTTGTAGCTTTGGTCACTAACTGGACCATTGTAAGTCGAGGACAACCTGTAAAAGCAGTATTCCATCGGAGAACCTATCCTCCCTTCTTCCCCAGAATACAGTTTTGGCCTCAATCTGAGCAAATCCCTTCCTATTACAGTTTTACCAAATAAAATAAAATAAAAAATAAAATGCTATCCATCATGAATAAAAACAGCCCCTTCCCCACCCATCAGTGATTAGCTAAAATAATTCCTGTCCGATTCGGATTGCAAAAACGCACTTCGCCACTAGAGGGAGAGCCAGGAGGACCGCGGCCCTCTGCTGGCCGTTTGGAAATCTGCAGCCTGTCTGCAACAGCCTTATTCCACTCCACCTGCCCCATCGAGGCCTGGAGGAAGGGGTCCAGCAGCCCCCCCACCCCAACCCACTCCCCGCACGCAGAAAAGCGGCAGACGAGTTGCAGGAGTTAGGGACTAAAATTGCGACGCTCCGCACATGAAAAACGACCGGACGAGCCAAATCTCCCTGGCTTTTGCCCTCGTGGTGCAATCGGATGTCGATTTGGCTTGGAAATTTGGGGAGCCCTTCCAGCCATCAACCCTCCAGAGCACTCCCTCCCCCCCCAGGATCTGCGCCCCAAATCTCTGCCTAAAAACCCCCGGGTTTTCCTGGCCTTTCCGACAGAGAACGGTCACTTTCAACTGCAACACACACACACCCCGCCTCGTTCTAAATGAAGATATCACATCATGGTGGGTGGGTGGGTGGGGTGGAAATAAGGGGTGGGGGGAGTGGAAGCCGGGCTCCCCAATGCTCCCCAAACAGCAACATAGACAATAAATACCCCTTCTCCCATCCAGCGCTTCAGTACTCGGGCCCTCCCCCGGCTGCTACGAGGGAGGGTCGTGGCGAATGGTGGGGATCTTGGCTTTGGGGGGGCGGGAGGAGGACCCCGAGGAGGAGGAGGAGGAGGAGCTGCTGCTGCTGCGGCGGCCCTCAGCACCGGTGCTGGACATCTTCAGCTTACGCCGTTTGGCCAGAGGGGCGTTTTCCACACTTTTCAGGAAAAACCCTTCGCGCTTCCCCTTGTTGAAGGCCTAGACGAGAGAGAGAAACTGTGATTTTATTTTATTTTTTTAAATCAAAAGATGGAAATCAGAATCGGAATAGAGCTGGGAGGGACCTTGGAGGTCTTCTCCTGAAGCAGGAGACCCTAAACCATTTCGGGCAAATGGTTGCCCAATCTCTTCTTGAAAACCTCCAGTGATGAGGGAGGGAGGGAGGAAGGAAGGAAGGAAGGAAGGAAGATGGGAGGGAGAGAGAGAGGAAGGAAGATGGGAGGGAGAGAAGGAGGGAGGGAAGGAAGGAAGATAGGAGGTAGAGAAGGAGGGAGGGAGGGAAGGAAGGAAGAGGGGAGGGAGGGAGGGAGGAAAGGAAGGAAGATGGGAGGGAAGGAAGGAAGATGGGAGGGAGAGAGGGAGGGAAGGAAGGAAGGAAGATGGGAGGGAGGAAAGGAAAAGAAGGCAGGCAGGTCGGAAGGAAGGAAGACAGGGAGGGAAGGTAGACAGGAAGGAAGAGCGAGGGAGAGAGGAAGAAAGATAGATAGATGGGAGGGAGGAAAGGAAGGAAGATGGGAGGGAGAAGAGGGAAGGAAGGAAGATAGATAGGGAAGGAAGGAAGACAGGCAGGAAGGAAGGAAGAGGGAGGGAGGAAGGAAGGTAGATGGGAGGGAAGGAAGGAAGGAAGATAGATAGATAGGGAAGGAAGGAGACAAGAAAAAGAATAAGAAGAAAGGAAAGAAAGGAAGGGAAGGAAGGAAGGAAAGGAAGGAAAGAAAGAGAGAAAGAAAGAAAGAAAGAAAGAAAGAAAGAAAGAAAGAAAGAAAGAAAGAAAGAAAGAATAGTAGAATAACCTCGGAGGTCTTCCAGTCCAATCCTGCTCAAGCAGGAGACCCAGTACCATTTCAGACAAATGGCTGTCCAGTCTTATCTTAGGATCAGCTTCTATTTTCTAACGGGGATGTCCAACTGTTTTAAGACGCAACCAATATTTTTTTGCATTTCGGCCTCCTCCAAAGGGTCATTTCCAATCCAGAGGTTGCTTTTGTGTGTGTGTGTGTGTGTGTGTGTGCTGACAGTTTTCGATGACACTCAGCGGCCGTCTCCTGCCCCCAAGGGCCTCCTTTCCCATATAACCGCACGTCATCCCATCCCGTCCGTCCCCTGGGGCGGGGTGGGGGGAGAAACCCGAATTTCCCAAGCTCCAAAGGGTCTCTCTCACCATAAACGTGACGTTCACGCCCGTTCGCACAGCGGGCCCGGAGCTCTCCAAGATGTCCGGCGTCATCAGCGGGGTGGAAGAGAGGGCGCTGCCGTCCTGGAGCCACTCGTTGTAGCGTAAGTTGGACATTTTAAGCCGCTTGGCAGGGTCCACCGTGAGAAGACCTGGCCGGAGACGGGGAGACGAGATTTAACCACACACACACAAAAAAAACCCCAGCCTCTCGACAAGCAAAACGCCCCCAATTTTATTACAGGTCGTCGTTTCCAAGTTTGTTAACTGTCTTATCTTTCCGCCTCGAATTTTTCTTCCATTTTCCCCCACTTCTCTTAATTGTATCAGATTCAACCAATTGAATTTAATATCTGGTAAAAGATTCTTTTAATTGTGTTATATTCCTGATCACGTTCTTCCAGTCTTCCCGTTTATATACCTTGGTTTTTGATTTTTTTTTTTTAAATTTACTAACCCATTCTTTCAATTCAATCTTAGGGAATTTCTCCCATTTCCACCACCGGTGTTCAAGGAGAAACGCCTGGCGTTAACCGATATCTCCGTTTATTCCATAGTTCTGTCAGATTTTTTTTTAAAAGGGATTTTGAATCCTCTTTCACCATTTTTTTTAATACCCTTTTTAAGCCGATATGTTTCTACAGGATCACCTATTTCCCTTAATTTCTTCAACGCTGTATCGCTCCATAATAAATCTCTTATTTAACAACAGTAGCAAGAAAGTTGGTAAAAGAGGGCGAAAACTCCCTTAACAAACGTCTGACATAGTCACAGAAATGTGGAGCTCCGTTGTGGTCTTAAGTCGAGGACCATCTGTATTTGCCAAGTGGCTGTCCAGTCTCTTCTCGAAAAGCTCCAGTGTTGGAGCGCCCACAACTTCTGGAGGCAAGTCGTTCCACTGGTTAATTGATTTGGAATGATAGAATAACAGAGTTGGAAGGGACCTTGGAGATCTTCTAGTCCAACCCCCTGCTCAAGCAGGAGACCCTATACCAGCTTAGACAAGTGGTTGTCCAGTTTTTTTCTTAAAATCCTCCAGTGTTGGAGCATCCACAACATCTGGTGGCAAGCCGTTCCACTGGTTAATTGTTCTCACTGTCAGGAAATTTCTCCTTAATTCCGGGTTGCTTCTCTCCTTGATTAGTTTCCATCCGTTGCTTCTTGTCCTGCCTCCTGATGCTTTGGAGAACAGGTGAAACCCCCCCCCCCTCTTCTTTGGGGCAGCCCCTCAAATATTGAAAGACTGCTATCATGTCACCCCTAGTCCTTCTTTTTGCTAAACTACAGATGCCCAATTCCTGCAACAGTTCTTCGTATGTTTTATCCCCCGGACCCCTAAAATGTAACGAGAAGCTTGGGATCCTCCGGGTTCAAAGCATCCTCTCTTCCTAAACCTGATCCACAATAACTGCAGGTTACACCGGCCTTGGACGTAGCAGCCCTCCTTTGGGCTGTGTAAAGAAAGAAAGTTGGAGAAACATTGCTTCTTAAATGCAGAAACGGCCCAGCTGGCGAAACATCCGGTTCCTCCTTCGCTGTGTGATTTGAGGGGTTTTCCGCAAAACCAAAGGCTGCTTTTGCACAAGGCGCTGAACCTAGTTCAACCCAATTTTCTACATCTGCACCACACTTTCAATCGGGGGCTCACCCAACAGGCACTGCGGGCTGCACAGCACGCGCTGAAGCATCAAACCCTTAACCGAGGTTAGCACAGGGTGTTGGGCCAAGGCAAGCCGAGCTAAGCACCTTGTGTGAACACAGCCAGAGGACCCACAATCAAAACACCTTGCTCTCCTCTGGAAGTCCCAAAGGTGCTTGTTTTCAGGAGGCAACTGGACTTTCTTGTTTTGTCTTTGAAGACGTTTTGCTTCTCATCCAAGAAGCTTTTTCAGCTCTGGATGGTGGGGAAGGGAAGGATTTATACTCCTTGCAGACAGCTGGTCATTTGCATCCTTTGAGAGAGTTGTTGAGGCCACTTGGACGTTTGTTTGTGTCCTCAAGGCCATCTGAGTGGTGCAAATGGGTGTGGAGCCTTCTTGGAACTGCTGAAAGGATTATGTTCCACACCCATTTGCACCACTCAGGTGACTCGAGGACACAGATAAACCTCCAAGTGGCCTCAATGGCTCCCTAAAAGAAGGCAAATGACCAGCTATCTGCAAGGAATATAAATCCTTCCACTCCCCATCGTTCAGTCAGAGCTGAAGAAGCTTCCTGGATAAGAAGGATTTATACTCCTTGCAGACAGTTGATCATTTGCCTTCTTTGAGAGAGCCATTGAGGCCACTTGGAGGTTTGTCTGTGTCCTCAGGGCCGGCTGAGTGGTGCAAATGGGTGTGGAGAGCCTTCTTGGAACTGCTGAAAGGACTGTGTTCCACACCCATTTGCACCACTCAGGTGACTCGGAGGACACAGATAAACCTCCAAGTGGCCTCAATGGCTCTCTCAAAGAAGGCAAATGATCAACTGTCTGCAAAGGAGTATAAATCCTTCTCATCCAGGAAGCTTTTCAGCTGTGACTGAAGGATGGGGAGTGGAAGGATTTATATTCTTTGCAGATAGCTGGTCATTTGCCTTTTAGGGAGCCGTTGAGGCCACTTGGAGGTTTACCTGCGTCCTCTGAGTCACCTGAGTGGTGCAAATGGGTGTGGAACACAATCCTTTCAGCAGTTCCATTTGCACCACTCAGGTGGCCCTGAGGAGGCAGGTAAACCTCCAAGTGGCCTCAACGACTCCCTAAAAGGAGGCAAATGACCAGCTGTCTGCAAGGAGTATAAATCCTTCCACTCCCCACTATCCAGTCAGAGCTGAAGAAGCTTCTTGGATGGGAAGCGAAACGTCTTCCAAGAGAAAAAAGGAAGTCCCGTTGCCTCTTGAGAAAGCATCTTTCAGACAACCAGGATCTGGATGACTTGAGAATCTCTACAGGCATCTCCCAGGAAAGGGTCTCCCCCTCCCCAGGCCCAACGCATCCCGGCTGTCCCTTCCCCATCACCTCGAACCAGCTCCTTCGCTTCTTCAGACACGTTCCTCCAGGCTTCGCTCTCCAGGGAGAACTGCCCTTCCTTGATTTTGTGCATGATGTCCGCGGCGTGGCTGGCTGCGCTTCCTTCCTGGCTACTGTGGAAGGGGACCTGGCCGGACAGCATGGTGTACTGGAAGGAGGAGAAGAAACATGAGCCGAAGGGGGCCCAGCAATATCTCGTTCTCCCCCGTGTGCCTGGCAGCCTGTCCTACCTTGAAGGGCGGCGGCTTAAAGGAAGGTCTGCCCCGAAGATTTCCTGCTTGGGCTGAACGGTGCCTTCAGCCCTTTTGGGTGTCCTGAACCCCTGGTTTTCCCTTCAATGCCCCCCAAACAATTAGCAAAATCTGTGGGGTCCATGGGGCTCTCTGGGCTTGGCTGTTTTCTTGGAGACGTTTCATGACCCAGCTAGGGAACATCCTCAGTGCTAGAAGGGACGGGGGAATTGCAAAATGGAGAAGGAGGAGAATAGGAGGAGGACGACGACGACTGTGGGGTCCTTGGTGCTCTCCGAGCTTGGTGTTTTTCTTGCAGACATTTCATGACCCACCTAGGTAACATCATCAGTGCTAGAAGGAAGGAGGAGGACTGTGGGGTCCTTGGTGCTCTCTGAGCTTGGTGGTTTTCTTGCAGACATTTCATGACCCAACTAGGTAACACCATCCATGCTAAAAGGGAGTGGGGTTGGCTCATGATCTTTTAATACTGATGATGTTACCTAGTTGGGTCCTGAAACATCTGCAAAAAAAACCAAGCTCGGGGAGCACCAAGCGCCCCACCGTTCAACCCTACAGATGTCCTCTCCCGTTAATTACAAAATCCAGCGCGCTCTTTGTCTAACCAAATTCCCAAATTTGCACCAGATAACCTATCTCCCCCGCCTCCAGTTCTCCCAACCGCAGAAGGAATCTTAAACCGTTTGGAGATTGTTAATAAGTAATTATTAGAATCTTGCTTCTTACTCTTCTTTTTTTTTTTCTTCAAACCACCCATTTGTATCTATAGTTACAAGCAGATCTAAATCTTAACCGGGAAATCAAATGACACATACAACCGCAAAATAAAATGCCGCACACACACAACACACACACACATACACAATAGCAACCAAGACGATCCAGGAGCTATCCAACTCTGCTGGATTTCAATTCCCACGATCGCCCTCCGCTCCCAGCCAACTTGGCGTGGCCTTGCTAGCTGGGGGAACGATGGGTCTTGAACCCCCGTACTTCTTGATGGCAAAAAAGCCACACCTCAATGCTTTATACTTATATACCAGGGGTCCCCAACCCCCCGGTCCATGGACCGGTATCGGGCCGCGGCATGCCAGCAGCCAGTCCACGTAAACAAGCAAAGCCCCATCCGCCGGATGCAGGCAGCACACGAAACCACGCACCTTCCGGTCTGCGGAAAAACCTCTCTCCACGGAAGCGGTCCCCGGTGCCCAAAAGGTTGGGCACCTCTGCTATACATCGCACACAAACTACATCCATTGGCTTGGTTGAAGGACAGTCCCTTCTCCTTTGGAGCTCGGCTGACTTACCAAGATCACCCCCAGGCTCCAGAGATCGCAAGATTCATCGTAGCCGCCGTCCTGCAAAAGCTCGGGGGCCGCGTACTGGAGGGTGAAGCAGGGGGTCTGCATGGGCTGCGAGTTCTGAGGGCAGAGGCGGGCAAAGCCGAAGTCGATCACCTTCACGGGGGCGCCCTCCGTCTCGTCTGCGTACAGAATATTCTAGGAGTAAAGTCCCAACGAATGGTTGTTAACCTTGGAGGACAAAAGTCAGGAACCCACGCTTTCCGTTGCCCCATTTCTGGCCTGCCCCGTGAGTCTAACGCGGCGCGCTGCAAGCCAGTTAACTGATTCGGGCACAGTTGGTGGCAGTCCACAACGCGCAAAGGCCCGCCTCGTGAAGGGTCATCCCAGTAGGCCAAGTCTCCCTAAGCAAGCCAAGCACATCGCAACAGTGGCCAGGGAGTCCTTGACTTAGGACCATAATTGGGATCGGAATTTCCGTCGTTAAATGGAGGCAGTCATAAGTTGAATCCCATGCATCTGGGCTTAATTTAATAACAATTTTTGCCACGGTTGCGAATCACGTGGTCAGCAGGCGAATCACGTGTCAGCAGGTGAACTTGTCTGAAATGGTCTAGGGTTTCCTGCCTGAGCAGGGGGCTGGACTAGATGACCTCCAAGGTCCCTTCCAACTTTATTATTATTATTATTATTATTATTATTATTATTATTATTATTATTATTATTATTATTATTATTAATCATCGCAGAGTCAGCCAGATGTTCAGACTGGATTGTTGTTGTTGCTATTATTATTATTATTATTATTATTATTATTATTATTATTATTATTATTATTATTATTATTATTATTAATCACACAGTCATTAAGCGAATCCAGCTTCCCCCATTGGAGGGTTTTCCGCCAGAAAATGGCTGGGAAGGTCCCAAATCGTGATCATACAACCACAGGATGCTGCAACCGGTTGTTTTGAGGGCCAAGTGCCCAAATTGCGATCCCATGACCAGGGGAGGGCGCGACAGTCATAAACGTGAATACAGGTCGCGAAGCACTTTTTTCTGAGGCTGGCGTAACTCTGAACGCGGAAACAGGGCCCTCACAAGAAGAGTTTCAGACGAGGCACATTCACACAACCCGGCTACTAAATTTCCCACCTTTGATCGGACCGCACAAAACAACGCACCACGTATTAATCCCAAGAAGTTTGGTTCGCCACACGCCCGGGACAAACACACCCCTCGGTTGATCCCACACTGGCCCAGCTTGTATAAAGGCAACTTTGGGCCCTCGGACCAAGCTGCCTCACTGGAAACGCAGCCTCCCCGCTTTTCCTAGTACCTCGGGCTTCAGGTCCCGGTGCACCACTCCCGAGTCGTGCATGAAGCTGACGGCGGAAACCAGGCTGCGCATGATCTGGCTGGCTTCCGACTCGCTGAAGTGCTGCTTCTTCTTGATTCGGTCCAGGAGCTCCCCTCCCCTCAGCAATTCCATCACCAGGTAGGTGTGATACTGTGGAGGAGGACAAAAAAAGGGCATCCGGTGGTACCTTGGCACTCCGCTGCTTTGAAACTCATCAAATTTGGCACTGGATGCAATTAGACCCAATTTTTGGTTTTCCACCCGGTACTCATTGTTGGTTTGGTACTCAACGCACAAGCTAGTACTTGTCGTTGTCGGCTTGTGACTCACTAAATTATTCCTTACGGGGGGGGGGAAATTGGTATTTTTCGTTTTTGGTACTCCTTGTGCCTCCCGGAATCAATTAACAATGAGTACCAAGGTACCCTGTAAATCTGATAAATTGTGACGAACCATATGTCATGGTTCCAATTAGGGGGATACTTCAAAGAACCTCAAGGCATTGTCTCTTTATTAGTACACCACCCTTCGGCACGAACATGGTGGATGCCAAGATCTGAATTTCCCTCCCCAACACATAATATTCAAGCACAATTCCCTCCTCCAATTAGCAGTCATAAATCACGTTCTCCAAATCAGTTTGAAGGGCAAAGTTTCCCTTCCTTCTGTAGCCTGCCGTTTCTTATCTTAACTAATCCCCACACAAATTCTTTCTCCTCCCCTCCCAGCATCATCTAATTTAACTCTAAAAGTACCACACAGCTTATACAGAGAGTGGCTGCCTCTTCATATTTTGTCAAAGCAAGAACATCCAATGTTAGCAACGTTGACACCATATACTAAGAATAATATCTTTTCCTAGTTTTCTCGCCCCTGCGAGGTAGGCTAGTCCTAGACCAAGAGGCTAGCCCCAGAGTCCCCTAACCAGCTTCCATGTCTGAGGTTGGACTTCAATTGGGGGGGTCTCTCCGATTTCGGGATCCAACCCTTTCATCCTTAACCAGGTTGGGTTTCTCGAGATGCTTCCTCTTCGAGAATTAGAATCCTCACCTGGTCGTGATGAACATCGTGAAGCTTGACGATGTTCGGGTGGGTTTCGCAGATCTGCAAAGCCGCCACTTCTCGCTGGGTGTTTACTTCCATCCTGAACGGGGAAAAAAGAGGAGAAAGATGCCACTGCCCATCGCAGCCAATTCCGCAACGATGAAATCCTTCTTTTCATTTCATTGCCTTTGCAATCCAGCCCGCCATTCCTCCCTCCGTTTTCTGCGCAGCACCAGTTTTAACCTCGCGACAGCCTCTTCAGGTAGCTGTCAGCATCCAGCCCGAGAATCCAAAAAAAACTCCAGGTTCATTCCGTTTCCGAAAATCTTAACTGTTTATTGAATACACTGCTTGGTTATGTCGAAGCGAAACTAACTCTGAGATTCCACAATTCACAGACTTAAAACGATAATTTTCCCAGCCAAACCCCCAACCTCTTACGTAACCAACAAGTTCACTTCTTTATGGGAACTGTCCGCTTCAAATCCACACCTGTTCTGGTGTCCTTGACAAGGCTTCAGGCTCCCGCGGTCTTCAGCTGAATCGAAGTAGTTTCGTTTCTCCCATCTACCCCCCTAATTTAAGGCTGCCAAAATTTCATCCTTGACAGTAGCTTAGCGACACAGCTGACCTGACCTTCACAGTTAAAGGGAAAATTCTTAATTTTAAAGGTTTGAACACAAGCCCAATCAGGAGCGAAAAAGTTTTCTCGGTCTTCCCACGCTGAGTGTGGTGTTCTCACTAACGCGGAGGAGCGAGAGGATTGAAAATGGATTTTTCCTTGCTGGCTGATATTAATAGCCCAGGCCACCCACTTAAATCTGGCTCAAGATTTTTCCCCAGCCCTTAGCAGTATAGAAGAATGTCAGCTGTTGCAAGCTTGTATAGCAAAACACCCGACTTTCCAGTTAGGGCCTTTCTCCCTTTAAAAGGCGGAGCGTTAGAAGGCATTTCTGATTGGCTGCTCCTATCGGCCCGTCCTGATTGGCTGGGGCCGTGTGTATAAATGCCCCTGCTCACAGCCTCGCTGGGGCATTTTGTGTGCTGCATCCAACCCAGGAGTTTCTGGCTCAGAAACCCGAGATCGACTCGGCATAAAAAGAACCCAAAATAATTAAAATAAAATAAAAATAAGAAAATAAAATAGAACATTCCTGGATGTGTACGACTCCAAAGTCCAGGGGTCTTCCAAAGTTGGCCCCTTTGTGACTTGTGGACTTCAACTCCCAGAATTCCTCAGCCAGCATGCCTGGCTGAGGCATTCTGGGCGTTGAAGTCCATGAGTCATAAAGGCCAAGTTTGAAGACCCCTGCTTGTGGACTTCAACTCCCAGAATGCCTCAGCCAGGCACGCTGGCTGAGGAATTTTGGGAGTTGAAGTCCAGGGGCCAACTTTGGAAGACCCCTGGAGAAAGGGAATCAATAAAACTGGCTACCTTTTGCTGATGATTTTGACCGCAAATTCCGTCCCGTTTTGTCGATGTCGGCAACGGCGGCAGACCGAGAAGCTTCCCTCGCCCAGGGGGGGCTCCACCAGGTCCATCTCATATTTTTGGAAGAACGAAGAATCCTGAGAGAAAAAGAGAGAGAGAGAGAGAGAGAAGGAGGGAGTTAATGAGTGAGAATGTTGATCCTTGCTCTTAGTATGGCAAGGACAGCCCCTTCGTCGGGCTTCTGAATAACCTGGATCCCAAAGGTGCTTTTTTTCACGAGGCCACTGGACTTTCTTGTTTGGCTTTGCAGATTTATCAAAGCAGAAAACACGAGGAAGAATTCAAAAACCTAACAGAAAACTAGGAGGAGGGGGAGGGAAGAAGGGGGGGGGGAATTGTGCAAAGAGGAAAAGGAAAAAGAAAAAAAAGGCAGCAACTTCCCGACTCCCTTTAGCGCAGTAGAAGATAACAACATTACAACCGCAGCTTTTTACTTTTCACACCACAGTAGGCACAAGCCATTTCCATAACGCCAAACCTATCTGGTTAGCAGAGTTGAAGCGCGTCGTGTGAACCAGGCCTTCTGGGTTGTAAGCCAGGATTTCTTATTGTGGTCTTTGCCCCACTCCCCTACGGCTTCCGGGAAGATTCCCTACCTTCATCATGGCACTTCGGGCCACTGCAGAGCTTCCGGGACGTTCCCCATCGAGCGCTGCCTCGAGTACGTCGGCAGTCACAGCGTTGCGGTTAAAGAGGATTGACGGGGCAATGAAGGAATATCCCTTTTGGGGGGAGAAAAAAACAAACAAGAGACGGCATGGCAATCGCCCAGCCTGAGAGAGAAATGCATCAAAGAGTTGTGGGAAAAGAGAAGAATTGGGGAGGGGGAGAATATGATAGCCTTCTTCCAATATTTGAGGGGCTGCCTCAAAGAAGAGAGGGTCAAGCTATTCTCCAAAGGACCTGAAGGCAGGACAAGAAGCAACAGATGGGAACTAATCAAGGAGAGAAGCAACCTAGAACTAAGGAGAAATTTCCTGACAATTATAACAATCAGTGAAACGACTTGCCTTCAGAAGTTGTGGGTGCTCCAGTACTGGAAGTTTTTAAGAAGAGATTGGACACCATTTGTCTGAAATGGTATAGGGTCTCCTGCTTGAGCAGGGGGTTGGACTAGATGACCTCCAAGGTCTCTTCCCACTCCCACTGTTATTCCTTCCTTCCTTCCTTCCTTCCTTCCTTCCTTCCTTCCTTCCTTCCTTCCTTCCTTCCTTCCCTACCTACCTACCTACCTACCTACCTACCTACCTCATTCATCACTGGAGGTTTTCAAGAAGAAACTAGACAACCATTTGTCTGCAATGGTGTAGGCTTTCCTGCCTGAGCAGGGGTTGGGACTAGAAGACCTCTGAGGTCCCTTCCCACTCTGTTATTCTGTGCTCTGATCTGCACAAATCGGCAAGCAGAGCCACAAGGCACCTTGACACCAGGACGTGAATCTCCCATCTCTTCCCATACACATACTTATTTTCCTGACCCACTTGCCTTTCATTGGCTGAATCAAAATTTGTTGGGTGAATCGAACACCTGAATTTTGATCCCATGACCCCAAGAACGATCCAACAGTCGTCAGCCCCGCCGTGAGTCACTTTTTTTCAGTGCCCATTGTAACTTTGAACGGTTGCTAAATAAATGCTTGTAAGTTGAGGACTGCCCCTATTGGCATTCGCACACAGAAGGTGAACAATCAAGCATCTCTTTTTGAACTCTTAAGAGAGCCCCAATTCTCGGGGTGTCATTTCACCCAGAGGACCCCTCAAATTTCAGCCCCGGCGGCAAGAGAATCCATGCAAGGAGAAGGAGGAAGGTTGAAGGAGCATTCTGAAACTCGTAGCCAAAAAGGCAGGCGGGCAAGCAAAAAAATAAAAATAAAACTCTAGTCCTCAAAGATGAAAAAAACAAACACAAAAACCATTTTTATTCCGTTCCACCGTCTTTGGCAAAGGGGGAAGTTTGTGCAAGACACTTCCTGAAATGATTGAGATCGTGAAATAAAAAAAAGCTCTATCTGGTTTCCAAGCAAAAACCACAAATTTTTTTTCTGGCTTTTTTTTTTTTTTTTACAACTCAGAAAGATCTTTTCAAAGTCTCTCCAATCTTTTTTCTTCTCCCTGTGGCTTATGTTCATTTAAATACCCCTTGTTCCAATTATTTGTGGCCCCTTGCCCAGGAAGTTTTGAGTTATGTGGAGAAACCCAAAGCAGCGAAATGACAATTTTGGCCGATTAATTTTAATTTGATTACCTTGAACTACGCTTCCCTGGGCGCCTGTTCTGGGAGTGGGACCTGGGACTGTTAGCCTGATATTATAACAGGCTACCAACAATTAATCCTGGCAATAATGTCCTATTGGTAATAATATCCTTGGCAAAATGAACTTTAAGGGTAGGGAAAATATCAGGCTAATAGTCCCAGGTGCCACTCCCGGAACAGGCGCCCTGGGAAATGTAGTTCAAGTTCAACAGACTACTGCAAATATTAAAATCTTTCTGCCAGCGTTTGTCTGCAATTAACCCCCCCCCCTCCAATTTCAGTCAGTCCTCGGGTTACGACCGTAATGGCTCCTGCCTATTACCGTTGTCATGACTCACTCAATTTTATGACCCTTTTTGCGACAGTTATTAAGCGAACCCGGCGGTCGTACATCTGAATGCTGCAGTGGTTAAATGAACCCATTGTTTGTCATGAGGCAGTTCTGCCCTAATCCTGACCTCAGAAAGTGCTGATTTATTTTTTTTAAAAAATCATAAAACGAGGTATGTCACCTGCAATACCTATGGAAATATGGCATGTGGGGGACGCACCTGGAAGACACGGTCTAGGCTGGGAGGGGTCCCAGCCGGAGAGTAGATGGGCTCCAAGCTGGTGAATTCTTCGGCAAAGTTTCGCACGTCCAACTCGTGGCGAATGAGGGGTTTAAATGGTGGTCTCACCTGGCGCGCTGCTAATTCAACCCAGTCCAGGCCCTGGAGAGGAAAAAAATATTGGCGAGAAGAGATAACTAAAGTGCAGAGACAAACCGGCTCAGCGTTTCTCAACTTTGGCAAAATGGATGGAATTCAACTCCCAGAATTCCCCAGCCAGCAGGCTTTAAGATGGGTGGACTTCAATTCCCAGAATTCCCCAGCTATGTTTTAAGATGGATGGACTTCAATTCTCAGAATTCCCCAGCTCTTTTAAGATGGGCGAACTTCAACTCCCAGAATCCCCCAGCTATGTTTTAATATGTGTTGACTTCGATTCCCAGAATTCCCCAGCCAGCATTCTTTAAGATGCTTGAACTTTAACTCCCAGAATTCCCCAGCCAACCAGGCTTTAAGATGGGTGGGCTTCAACTCCCAGAATTCCCCAGCCAGTATTCTTTAAGATGCTTGAACTTTAACTCCCAGAATTCCCTAGCCAGCCAGGCTTTAAGATGGGTGGGCTTCAACTCCCAGAATTCCTCAGCCAACACGCTTTACGATGGATGGACTTCAACTCCCAGAATTCTCCATGCAGCTGCTTTAAGATGGGTGGACTTCAACTCCCAGAATTCCCCAGCCATCCTGCTTGAAGAGGGCTGGATTTCAACTCCCAGCGTCCTGGCTAGAGAATTCTGGGAGTTGAAGTCCACACACCTTAAAAGTCACTGAGGTTCAAGATCCCTGCTCTGAACAAAAAGAAAACCCAACCAAACACAATAAAACCAGGCGTTGCGCAGTGGCAATGGGTTGTCCCGATCCGTGCGTTGCACAATTCTCCGGAAAAAGGAATCTGGAGTGAAAGGCTGATCAGGAATGAACTCGGCTCTAAGTCTCGGCAGGCGCAGGACTTACCCTGAAAAAGGGGTGCTCCTTAATTTCCTGGGCCCCCGTCGGGCCGGACCCCAAGCGTTTCTTGGGGTCTTTGCACAGGAGCTTCTGCAGCAGGTCGCGAGCCTCGTGGCCGATGAGCGACGGGAACGGCGGGCTGCACTTCAGGATCCGTCTGGAAGTTTGGAAGCAAGCAGGAAAAACTCATTTTACGTCTATAAAAATGTCCAAGCTCCCATTTCAGACAAACGGCCGACCAATCTCTTCTTAAAAACCTCCAGCGTTGGAGCATTCACAACTTCCGGTGGCCAGTCGTTCCGCTGACTAACTGTCCCCACTGTCAGGAAATTCCTCCTTAGTTCTAGGTTGCTTCTCTCCTTGATCAGTTTCCATCCCTTGTTGCTTCTTGCCCTGCCTTCCTCTGCAGAGGGCCTCAATACGGACCTGCTGTTCTGCGTTTCGCTCCAATCTAGGAGCATGTTTTGCAGGCAAACGTCACATACTGTGAACACTATAAATTCAAAATTTGTGTCTGGCAAAGAGTTAGTGGGAGACTAGTATAGCTATTCCAGGCTCATTAGCCCTCATCAGCTAGTCACGCCCTTCAGGGATTGGAACCTGGGCAGCTTGCATGTTATACAGCACTGCAGCATTCATGTAATACAGCTGCCTAACATGCAAGCTGCCCAGGTTTGAATCCCTGAAAGGTGTGACTAGCTGATGAGAGCTAATGAGCCTGAAATAGCTATACTAGTCTCCCACTAACTCTTTCCCTCCTCCTGTCACTCCCGTACCTGGACGGATTTTTGCCCCTAGATCACATCCTCTGCTACCTGAGCCAAATCCTGTCCCCCCCCTCCCCCGGTCTCTTTCTTTCCATTCCTGCTCTTCTGCATTGCCCCCACCTCACCTGGACACCTCCGCTTGTGAGTTCTTCTCCCCTTCCAGGGTGAAAGGAGACGCCCCGGTCAGGAGCTCGAAGACCAGGATTCCCAAACTCCACCAGTCCACAGACTGCAAGGGGGGGGAAAAAACAAAGGCAACTGAACCGGTATGATACAGGTAGCCCTCGACTTACGACTGTCTGTTTAACGACTGTTCGAAGTCGCAACAGCACTGAAAAAAGGGGACGCGCGACCGGTCCCCACACTTAACGGCGGTCGCAACAGCCTGAGGATCATGGGATGAAAATTTGGGCACTGTGCAACTAGCATGTCCGTTGGGAAGGAATCTGGATACTTAACTGGGGTGTTGTTGGCAACAAGGTCGTAAAACTGGGATGCTTCGCTTAACAGCTGCCTGGCTTAGCAACGGAAATGCTGGTCCCAGTTTTGGACCTAAATCAAGGCCTACTTCTGCTCCACTCCCTCTGCTTTCCTCCACTTTCTCCCCCTAAGATGTCTTCCCCCTCTGTTAGAAAAAGCTTTCCTTTTCCCACGCTGACTTTATCGAAAGCTTCTGCGCAGACAGTTAACGCCACCTTTTTTTCCATACTTGAGAAATCTGCTTTCAGGGCTCTGGCTTGTCGCAGGGAATTTTTTTTCCCCCAACCGTCTCACCTTGCCATGTCCACTTTTGCTGCGTACAATCTCGGGAGCCATGTATTCGATGGTGCCACAAAACGAGAAGGTCCGTTCTCTCTGTGGCAAGGGGAAAGAAAAAGGGAGGGAGGGAGGAAGGGAGGGAGGGAGGGAGAGAGAGAGAAAGGAAAGAAAGAAAGGAAGGAAGGAAGGAAGGAAGGAAGGAAGGAAGGAAGGAAGGAAGGAAGGAAAAGAAAAAAAAGAAAGAAAGAAAGAAAGTAGAAGGAAGGAAAGAAGAAAGGAAGGAAGGAAAAATTGAGTTTTGATGACAGTAAAGAAACACATTTTATGCAGCTGTAAGACTGGAAGAAGAGAAGAAACCAGCAACCAGATCAGAACCAACGATTATCTAATCCAGGGGTCTCAAAACTTGGCAACTTTAAGATTTGTGGACTTCAATTCCCAGAATTCTCAGCCAGCCATGGGGAATTCTGGGACCTGAAGTCCACAAGACTTAAAGTTGCCAAGTTTTGAGGCACCCCAATCTAATCCTACGTTCTGGGATAACTGCAACTGGCAAAGGCTGTTCTTGATTCTCGCTTCCAGGATTGAAATATAGAGGTAGACTGCCTTGGGAGCCGCAAGCTCCACTCCTATTTAGGATCGCCAAACCATGGAGAATGAAAGACTGATTGGAAGTGAATTAGGATCTGTGTGGCTGAGCCAAGGAATGCCAACCAAACAAGATTTACACTAATAATAATAATAATAATAATAATAATAATAATAATAATAATAATAATAATAACAACAACAACAACAGCAGCAGCAGCAGCAGCAGCAGCAGTAGCAGCAGTAATAGTAATAAAAAAGTTGGAAGGGACCTTGGAGGTGATCTAGTCCAACCCCCTCCTCAGGCAGGATATCATAGTTTTAACCAGGGGTTCCTTTCCCAAAGGCAAAAAAAAAAAGCGGAAGAGTGGTTTATTAAGGTCAAAGGAATTCGATCTAGGGCCCCGCAAATATTTTGGACAATCCATCATTCTGATCCTTCCTGCCAGAATGGCTGGCTAAGGAATTCTGGGAGTTGAAGTTCAACAACTGAAAGTTGCCAAGGTTACGGGAGACCCGAAAACAACTCCCAGAATTCCGTTCTGCACAAGGAAAACCTTAGGGCCTATCCCCATTAAGCCAACTGTCAAAAAAAAAAAAAAAGCCCGCCCACTTTAGATACCTTTCAGATGGCTACACCCCAACTCCCAGAATTCTCAGCCTGCTAGGTGAGGAATTCTGGGAGTTGAAGTCCACAAGTCCTAAAAAGGCCCAGGTTTGAAGACCTCTGTTCTAAATTGTTGGCTGGAGCTGATTCTCCAAGCAATTCTGGCCTCCTCCACAAAGACTCAACTCTCCCCCCCCCATTTCCACACAGTTCTATCTAAACCCTGATCCCACGAACCAGACAATCCTGGACACCGTTAGGGGAAGAAGCGAACTCACATCCTCCGTCACAAATTCCTTGCTCAGGCCAAAATCGGTCAGCACCACGTGGCCCTCGTTGTCCAACAGGATGTTTTCCAGCTTCACGTCCCGATAAATGATGCCGAGCTGAGGAACGAGAAAGGGACCTCCTTTGGCCCTTGTGCCAGCAAGCCACGATAATCTGACAACTGTTGGATCGTGGGAGCGGAGGAAAGACCGGCCGACTCTTCCCCCTGTGCCTTTACGCTGGCTCAGAGGCCCTCTTGCTTTCCCCAATAGAGACCCCCTCTAGCTCCCGGGGTCCAGCCCAAGCTTGTGGCCAACGTTCCCCGTGTCTTTCACCGTGCAGAAACTTGAGTTTTCATCCAGCTCCTTCTGTCAGTTCCGGGCAGACGGGTAGCCCGAGAGATTTAATAAATCCTTAAATAAACCCTTACCTTGTGCAGGTGTTCGAGGGCCAGAATGATCTCCCCGCTGTAAAACCGTACTTCCTCCTCGGTGAAGTGGTCCCGCTGGTACAAGTGGGTGAACAGCTCGCCTCCGCTCACGTAGTCTGGGAAGGGAAGAGGCTCAGGTTGAACCCTCCGCAGGACTAACCAGCATCCCCTCCCATCTCGCCATCCGTTCTTCCTCCGGCCCCAATTCTCCCTCCCTACCCAGAATCAGATGGAGCTTGGAGTCCGTCTGGAAGGCGTAATGCAGCGTCACGAGGAAAGGCGACTGGCGCACGTGTTCCAGGACGGTCCTCTCGGTCCGCGTGTGTTCGGTCGTCTTGGCTTTAGCGACGATGGCCGCTTTCCGGAGCACTTTCATGGCGTAAAGCTTGTTGGCGTCGTGGCCGGTGAGTTTACGGACCAGGAACACCTTCCCGTAGGCTGGAGCGCAAGAAAGGGAGCTGGATTCAAAGGCAGTCCTCCATTTACAACCGTCCATTTAGTGACAAGTTACGACGGCAGCGAAACGGGGGACTGACGGCCGTTTTTCAGACTTCACGACCGTTGCAGCACCCCCAGGTTCACGTGATCAACATTCAGGCGCTTGGCGACCGACTTGTATTTACGACGGTCGCAGCATCCCAGGGTCACGGGGCCCGTTTTTGCCACGAGCAAAGACAATGGGGAAGGCAGCCGGGTTATTAACTTAATGGCAGTGGGGAAAAAGGTCATAAAACAGGGCAAAACCCACTTAGCAAGGGACATATTCGACTCAGTCGTGGCCGTAAGCCGAGGACTCCCTGTATGCTCTTGATTAATGAGATGGGGGGGGAGCATATTTGAAATATTTTGCGGAAAGGGTGAACTTGCAAAAGGACAGGAAAGACGGAAGATCTTTTTCATAACAGGCACCCTTTCAAATTTATTTTTTTTCCCCTCCTCTGGGCAGTTTAGCACATCCTGGATCCAGAGTTAAATGCTCCAGTGTCTCCCTAGGATCACGTGATCCCTTTGGCGACCGACTGACCAGCCAGGTCAATGAGGGAGCCCAATTCGCTTAAGACCCGTGTTGCTAGCTTAAAAACTGCAGTGATTCAGTTAACAACTGTGGCAAGAATTATCATTAAAATGGGGCGAAATTCACTTAACAAACATCTCACTTAGCGAACAGAAATTTTGGGGCTTGATTATGGTCGTAAGCTGAGGACCGCCTGCAGCGATGCATTCTTTTGCTGAGTCAATGGGGAAGCAGGATTCACATAATAATAATAATAATAATAATAATAATAATAATAATAATAATAATAATAATAATAATA
>NW_015387535.1:589246-612897 GCF_001527695.2 Protobothrops mucrosquamatus | reverse complement strand
TATTATTATTATTATTATTATTATTATTATTATTATTATTATTATTATTATTATTATTATTTCAGGTGATATCACATAGGGAATTCTAACATACCATCTGGCTGTGTTAACAGCTCAGTTGAATATGGCAGAATTATTTTTTTTTCCTTTTTCAGAGCATGCAGAAAGCCCAGCTTCAAATGAACAAATCAAATATCCAGAAGTAGGTCAGTCTGGTTAATATACAGGGAGGCTTTATCAGAATAATTTTATTCCCTCCCTTCTACATTTTGCTCTCACTCTGCAGACTCTGCTCACATGCTTATATTTAAGCACACACTGTTGTGTGTACAGTGGTTTTACTCCACTAACTTCAAATGAATTTGTATTCTCTCACCCTGATGTATGTAAGATTATTATAAATTCTAAGTGCCATAAGAAAACTAAAGAGTATCAAAGGCCCTTTTGCTGTACTGTCTCCATCATGGTGGCTTGACCCTTGCTGTATGTTGTATCAACTCTTTCTCTGAGAGAGTAGCTGTGCCAGTGTTGCTTATGAAATTTATGAAGGGATTTGGGCACAGCTGGAAGGTTGTGTGCTGAGTTTGATCTGAACAGAGGGAAAAGCTAAGGAGAATCTCCTCCAGACCAGGGAAACGAATAATTTAAGAGCAGCAGTTTTGAGACTTTTTAACCCTAGTGTCTTATATGCAGCAAAATACAATCCATATGAGCTGGTTTCTACTTTTAGCCACTCAGGCGAGTTAGAATGGATGACAAAAACTAGGGAGAAGGGAAATGGGAGGAGGAATATATAATTGAAGTGAAAAGATTTTGTGTTTTATTTTTAATGAGCTTTAGAAAGATGCTGAATCTTAATGAGAACATGCTATGGTCTATAAAGTGCTGTTCACTTAACATACTAATGATAGCCAGCACCATGGCTCCTTACATCCAACTCCAAAGCTGAATCAGTACTCTGAAATATTGTCTAAATCTGATAGTAAGCCAGATGAAGCAGAACAAACTGATATTAAATCCAGACAAGATCAAGCCATTGTTGGGAAACAAGAAATCTGGCTTAGGCATTGATGGTCAGCCAGCCTATAGATTAGGTTTTATTCCCTGAAAAAATCATTTTGTAGTGTGTGATTACTCCTTGATCCTTACTAATCACTAGGTTCACAGATTGTGGTTCTGCTGTTTTTGCACAATTATGTGACATGTACCCTTCCTAAACCAATGGTTTTTGGTGAAGTTGATTCATTTCTTGGTATAACATTCCTTTTGACTACTGAAATGTGTTCCGTGTGTTAGGTTTCTCTTGAAATGTGTCCAAAAATTGCAGTTAGTGCAAATGCAGCCACTAAGTTGCTAATCAGTACATAATAGAGGCATCTTTTGGTGATATGAATCAGCACATAGTAGAGTTATTCTTTTGGTCCCTGCACTGTCTGCAGCTGCCAAAAAAGCCAATACAGTTCTAGGCTGCATTAACAGAGGGATAGAATCAAGATCATGTGAAGTGTTAATACCATTTTATAACGGCTTGGTAAGGCCACACTTGGAATACTGCATCCAGGTTTGGCTGCCACAATGTAAAAAAGATGTTGAGACTCTAGAAAGAGTACAGAGAAGAGCAACAAAGATGATTAGGGGAATGGAAGCCAAAACATATAAAGAACGGTTGCTGGGATTGGGTGTGTCTAGTTTAATAAATAGAAGGACTAGGGCTGACATGATGGCTGTATTCCAATACCTCAAGAGTTGCCACAAAGAAGAAGGAGTCAAACTATTCCCCAAAGCACCCGAAGCAGGACAAGAAGCAATGGATGGAAACTAATCAAGGAGAGAAGCAACCTAGAAGTAAGGAGAAATTTCCTGACAGACCAATTAATCAGTTGCCTCCAGAAGTTGTGAATGCTCCAACACTGGAAGATTTAAAGAAGAGATTGGACAACCATTTGCCTGAAATAGTATAGGGTTTCCTGCCTGAGCAGGGGATTGGACTAGAAGACCTCCAAGGTCCTTCTTACTCTTTTATTCTGTTATTTATCATCTATCAATCATTTCAATAGCATTGTATCTCAACTACAATGGCTTATATACACAAATGCTAATATTAACCTTTGAAGCCCTAATGTCTACGCTGCTAATATTGAATGTTCTTGCTTTGACAAAATATGCAGAACTGTCTGGTATTTTTAGAGTTAATTCAGATGAGACTGAGAGAAGGAGGGAAAAGCTCGCGGAAATGAACGGAAGTGAATCTTTGTCTTCCAGGTTAATTGGAAGATGTGAATCATGACCCCAAAATAGGGGAAGGAAAATGCCTGGAAGGTAATGTGCAAAGGAAGGGAAATTCAGATCTTGGCATCCCTCCATGCCGTGCTGACACTCCATTACACTAATAAAGGCTTTTTAGGTTAAACAAGGCCTGAAAGTTCTTTGAAGTGTTTCATTAGTTAGACACATGACATCTAAATGGAGAAGTGATTGATTACCTAAAGGACCACTTTCTCATTCCAAACCAATCTGGCTATTATGAATTGCCTGAGTCTGAGCATTGTGTGTTTATGTGTGTGTGTATGAAACAGTAATCAATCACATTATCAAAAATTACTAATATATATAAAATAATAAATGCAATCAGTAATTTATAAAATAAACTTATAGTTGCCTCAAAATGCATTATTTTCCCATGTTGCATTTAGAAAATGTATAAATATGTACTATATCTCTTTCACCAGTCTTTTTATTAACTCATTTTAATAGATATCAATTTTAATTTTAATTAATGTTTTTAACTTTTTATGTTTCTTGTTTTTAAAATTTTTGTTAGCTGCCTATTCACTCGAGTAGGTGGCAGATTGCAAATCTAATAAAATAATAACTTGGTTTTCTAGAATTATAATATAATCCTTCATTAAATTTTGAGAACAGGAAAAATGCAAGTCAAGTAAAATGTAGCAATTTGAAAGGCAACGGCATTTATTTTTATACCTTAAAATAAAGCTATCTAGCAATATGACCAAGCATGAAAGACATAAATCATGATATGTGAGTTAGCCAGTCAAGTAGATTCTATATTCAAAGAATTAGTGTTAATGGAGAACAACTGCAAGTTGGAGAGCAGTAACTAATTGGGTTCCATAGTAATCTATCTTGGAGGCAGTATTGCTGAAACTCTTTGTTAAGGAAATGGATGATAAGATTGATTGACTATTTCATCAGATCTGCATGTGACATAACAACAGAATGGGATTGCAGTCTAGTTTGGATTTGGCTAAAAGGAACAGTCAATCAATTCAAGTTTCTTCTTCAACGTGTCCACTTTGACTCATAGGTGACTATGGGATTTTTAAAAAGTGATAGGTCACAGATCTGTTCCATATTCTATGCTGTTTACCACATCGTCTTGGTGGATCTGTCTTCAGGGTTGGTTTCTCATCCCCAGATTAAGACAGCGATCTAGAGAATCAACAACACAAATTGTTGTTGAGCACATTTTTACTTCTTTTGCAAGGTTGTTGGTTGGCCCTTCAGAGAAGTCCAGAGCTATTATGAAATGTCCCAGGAGCATGGTGGGATGTGGACCTGATTTTAACAGCAGCTCTCTTGTTTTAGAGTAGCTCCCAATAACTATCAATTATCAGCTGCCAATGGGATAAACATTCTACTACAGGTAGTCCTCAACTTATGACCACAATTGAGCCCAAAATTTATGTTGCTAAATGAGATATTAGTTAAGTGAGTTTTGCCCCATTTTACGACCTTTCATGACATGGTTGTTAAGTGAATCACTGTGTCATGGTTCCGATAGATGAGACTAGTAAAAACAGAACTCCAAGGCAAGAGGTTTCGTTAAAGAATATATTTATTGGGCACAAAGTATCGGCACGATCAAAAGTGAAACCAAGACTGAAGTTCCCTCCCAAAGGTTATAATGTTACAAAGTTGAACTTCCCACCCCAGTAATATATCATTAATCACATTCCCCAATAAACTACTTTGGCGGGCTTTCTAACGGAAGGGTCAGCTCGCCAAAACCTAGGCAGCAAATGACCTTGGTTCCCACAGAACAATTTACTCTTTTGTCTAACCTTAAAAGTACACATCCCCCCTCCCAATACTGTGGCAACTGAAAATGAAGTGGAAATGGCTTCAGTCAAATTTGTTGCAGCATTGACACACTGCAGTTATTAAATGAGTAACTTGGTTGTTAAGTGAATCAAGCTTCCCCATTGACTTTGCTTGTCAGAAAGTTGCAAAAGGAGATCACATGATCCTGGGACATTACAACCATCATGCATATAAGTCAGTTGCAACTGTCTGAATTTTATTTGTAACATTTTATTAGATTATAGAATAAAATACAAAAATACAAAAGCAAATACTAGGACACAGGGGGGAGAAAAAAGGGAAAGAAAAATGAGGGGGAGAAGGAAAAAGAAAAAAGAAAAGAAAAGAAAAAAGAAAAAAATAGAAAAAAAAGAAGAAAAATAGAAAAAAAAGAAAAAAAGGCATTGACTTCTGACTTCCTCTGTTGCGGTAGAATAAAGCATTAACATTGAACCTTGAGTTTTTACTTTTCCATAATAATATAAACTAGCCATTTCTATAACAGCAAATCAATCTAATCAGTAAAACCCAAAATCAAAGTTTCATTTTTTTCCACCTCAAGCACAAAATCCAGAAGCGGTCTCCAAATAGAAACAAAAGTACTTATATTCTTTTCTTTAATCAAAACGGTCAATTTAGCCATCTCTGCCAACTCCATCAGCTTCTGTAGCCATTCGTCCATAGTGGGAGTCGAAATGTCCTTCCATTTTTGTGCATACAATTGTCTTGCTGTTGTCAACATATATAAGAGCAAAGTTCCAAAAAAAATTCCCAAGTCTTTTCCCATTAAACCTAAAAGAAAAGTTTCTGGTTTCATCTTTATCTTTTATTTAAGAATTTTCTGTATTAGGATATGAATCCTACTCCAATATTTCTTTGCTTTATCACATGCCCACCATAAATGACAAAAGGTCCCTTCTTTACATTGATATTTCCAACATTCATTTGAAGTACCTTTATATATTCTTACTGTGTTGGTAGTGATGAACATATTATTGCTAAGGTTTATAAAATGCTATTGAAACTGAATTTGGAAAGTGAACATGTAAAACATTGTATGATTCAGGGAGCAAGTAACTTTGGCTATAAAATGATGCTTGAACAATAGGAGAATATGTGGACAAAAAGCTTAAAACTCACATTAAATTATAATTTAAAAGAAATTCTTTATAAGATGATGGTACTGTTGGTATTTAACACCAGATAAGCCAACTGTCTGAATTTTGATCACATGACCATGGGGATGCTGCAATGGTCGTAAATGTGAAAAATGGTCATAAATCACTTTTTTCAGTGCCATTGTAACGTTGAATGGTCAATAAATGAACTGTTGTAAGTCAAGTTCAGATTTGCTCACCCCAAAATATATTCCTGCTAGTTCCCTGACCCAAGGATACTATCCAGGCACATCTTTTCCTGCAAAGGAGAAATGTGAGAGTAGCAGTACAGGTGAGAGAAATATCTTTTCCCTTTTTCACTTCTTCACTCCTAATGGAACGACAGGATGTGGAAATATATAAGTTTTCCCAACCCCAAAGTTGCTGTTTTTATCTCACAGACTGGTTCATGAATTATTTAAACTTTTATCCTATCAAATTATTGTTTTTGTTTACTATCATTCATGCTGATTTTAGACCAGGTTTATTATGGTTTATGGTTAGCTTTCTGAAGGTTTTATTACATCTATTATATTGATATTGTTTTAATATCCTCATGTCATTTGACTATCTTATTGATTTAGAACTTTTGTTAACTGCCCAGAGGGTCCCACTCATAGTAGTATACAATCTCATAAATAAATACATATCAATAGCTTGACTTAATAATTAATACAGCAACATAATAATTCATAGCCTGATATTACCACAAGGTAATGCATATGACTACCTACTTCTTCATCCTGTCCCACAGAGTTATATTTGTAAGATGATGGGCATATAAATCAAATAAATAAATAAGTATTCTATTATGCTGTGGAGAAAAGAAGTTAGACCAAGATTCGAAGAAGTTGTAATCTGTTTATCTCTTTCTGTATATTTTTCATGGGCATGAATCTGCCATAGAGACAAGTGGACTTTTTCCTTCTGAACCATTTATTAATCTCCATCCTCATACTATTAGCTATAAAGCACTATGAAGTGGTATACAAGTCTAAATGCTATTGCTAGTGAGATCTTCTGCTCCTCAGCTTCTCATGCAACATGGATGTGCAGACTTTGCAGGGCCTAAGGCTATTCTTGACATTTGACTGGTATGTTAGGACTACATTCCAGAAATAGATAGGGTGAAGTAAACAATAACGTTGATTTAATTAACATCACATTAAATTAATTAAATGCATTTAGTATAGTTTCTGAATTGCACTTAACCATTTTTTACTCTGCCACATTTAAAAAAAACACGATTCTGTTGTAACTTTTGGATGATCTTTCTGGAAGCTTCATCTAAAGTTTTGTATGAGGAGTTTCATGTAACATTGAGCCATAGATTAACCCACTATTTTAAGAGTTCGCAAATCTGTGCAAAAGTGCTACCCTTGATTTTTTTTGCTAAGCATGTTCCCAGTAGGATCTTGTTTTCCAGTTTCCTTTTCTGGATTACATATAAAACATGATTGCCAATGGATATCTCTTTTCCAGTTGACCGAATAGGAGAAGCACAACAGATAGGAAGTTGGATGTGGAGGAGAGGAGGAGCGCTCTTTTGCCTGAAAACCTCCAATGCTGAATGTAATCACTCTGAAGGCACTTTTTATCACCTTTGGTGGACATATAAGAAGGCTAAGAGTTATTAGGATCTAATTCTTAAAATCGAAACTGGAGGTTTTTTGTTTAGGTTTGATGAATAAGCAGTTGGACAAAAAACAAAGGACTTCGTTTTTATATATGATAACAACAGCAAGACTTTTGTGTGTACAGAAATGGAAAGACTTACAGATTCCCAGAATGGGAGAATGAATGTTGAAATTAATGGAATTGACTGAGATGGTAAAATTGACTACCTTGATTGAAGAAAAGTCTTTTCTAGCTTTGTTTCCACATGGAAACCACTTTTGGACTTTTTTGCTGGAAACCAAAAGAAATGCTCCAATAATTTTGAGCTTTGACTATCAGAATTCTTTGTGATTATAAAATACTATGTAATATTGAAATTTAGATCAAAAAGTTAATGTATTTTATATTTGTAACTGTATCACAGAGAGGTGGAAGTTTCTCTTTTTCTCTTTTTCTTATTCCTTTGCAAATTCCCCTTCTCATTTTTTCCTTCTTAACTCCTTTTTATTGTTTTTTTATATTTTGTAGAAATTTAATGAAATATTTTTTAAAAAAAGAAAGAAAAAACTTCCAGTGCTGAAGCACCTCTGGAAGGCAGACTGATCCCTTCCTTAATAGTCTTCATGGTCAGGGAATTATTCCTTATTTAAGGAATAGGTGAAAGAGACAGGATCAGAAAAAGGAAAGGAGGCGAAGTTGTCATGCAGGAATACAAGCTAATATGAGGGCTAATCCACATAGAACTCCATTTCCATCTGTCCTGTTTGCCATCATTTGCTCCCTAGAGACTAAAATGGAAGATCTGTAGCTTGAGCTGGCCACGAACAAGGAGGGTATATCGGAGTTGCTGACCCTTTGAGAGCTGTATGCAACGAAATTTCATTTTGATGTATGCCGAATGGTGTACATTCAAAGTGACAATAAAGTTGTTGTTGTTGTTATTATTATTATTTCAAGTTTAGGCCTCTTCTGTAAAGCTGCCACTTATTGGCTCTTGCCTTATCCTCAAACTCTACAGAGAAGGAAACCAAACTCTTTTCCCTGTGATAGCTCTTTTAGTACTGGAAGACTGCTATCATGTCTCCCCTTAGCTTTCTCTTCATTAATGGAATATAACCTTTGACCAATATTAAGATTTATTCTTCTGGCTTTTTACTTCTTCCAGAAGAACAAATCTTAATATTGGTCAAAGGCTATATTCAATTAATGAAGAGAAGAAGGCTAAGGGGAGACATGATAGCAGAAAATTGCACAGTCCTCTCTCAGCAGAGGGAGAGGGATAGGACATCATCTATCTCCAGTCTACAACACAGTCCTTTCAGCAGTTCCAAGAAGCCTCCACACCCATTTGCACTACTCAGGTGACCCTGATGATACAGATATACCTCAACAACTCTCTAAAAGAATGCAAATGACCAGCTGTCTCCAAAGAGTATAAATCCTTCTATTTCCCACCATCCAATCAGAGCTGAAGAAACTTCTTGGTTGAGAAATGAAATATCTTCAAAGAAAAACAAGAAAGTCCAGTTGCCTCCTGAAAAAGCACCTTTGGGGTAACTATGACCTGGATGACTGAGAATCTCTATAGACATATATATATATATATTCAATTAATGAAGAGAAGGCTAAGGGGAGACATGATAGCAGTCTTCCAGTACTAGAAGAGCTATCACAGGGAAGAGGGTTAGGTTTACTCTCTCTTAAGACTGCAAATAAGCTGTGAAATTAATGTTGGGCTTGCAGTTAGAGAAGGCTGAGAAATAGACAGCTTAGGGAAGGAGAGAGACCTTAGTTACAGACCAGATGATGGCACAGAAAGTGTGGGTGACTGGGAATCACAGAAGTGTAGATTACTAGTTCAGATTCAGTAATCAACTGGTCCCACAGAAGAGCCCATTTTTCATAGCCTCAAAACACATGATTATCAGAGTTGCCAATTTTTACAACTGAAATCAGCCCACACATACTTGTGACATCCCCTCCACTCTTGTTTAAATGCTCTTGGCTCATTATAACTTTGTACCACCTTGGTCAGGTGGAATTTTATTCCACAGAGCTTCCTGCAAAAGAAAAAAATACCTCTAAATTCTCTGTTCATTGGCCTCAGTGTTTGCTTCATGGGAATGGCCAAGAAGTACTCAGCGAGTGGTCCTCAATGGAACCACATCTACATGGAGGGAAGTGTGTAGTGGGGTGCCCCAAGGCTCTGTTCTGGGCCCAGTGCTCTTCAACATCTTCATCAACGATTTGGATGAGGGGATAGATGGGGAACTCATCAAATTTGCAGACGACACCAAGCTGGCAGGAATAGCCAACACTCCAGAAGACAGGCTNCTTGCTCAATAGTAGTAACTGTGAGAGGGACCTCGGAGTCCTAGTGGACAATCACCTAAATATGAGCCAGCAGTGTGCTGCAGCTGCCAAAAAGGCCAACACAGTGCTAGGCTGCATTAACAGAGGGATAGAATCAAGATCACGTGAAGTGTTAATACCACTTTACAATGCCTTGGTAAGGCCACACTTGGAATACTGCCTCCAGTTTTGGTCACCGCGATGTAAAAAAGATGTTGAGACTTTAGAAAGAATGCAGAGAAGAGCAACAAAGATGATTAGGGGACTGGAGGCTAAAGCATATAAGGAACGGCTGCTGGAATTGGGTATGTCTAGTTTAATGAGGTGAAGGACGAGGGGGGACATGATAGCAGTGTTCCAATATCTCAGGGGTTGCCATAAAGAAGAGGGAGTCAAGCTATTTTCCAAAGCACCTGGAGGCAGGACAAGAAGCAACGGGTGGAAACTAATCAAGGAGAGAAGCAATCTAGAACTAAGGAGAAACTTCCTGACAGTGAGAACAATTAACCAGTGGAACAACCTACCTCCAGAAGCGGTGAATGCTCCAACACTGGAAGTTTTTAAGAAGAGACTGGACAGCCATTTGTCCGAAATGGTATAGGGTTTCCTGCCTGAGCAGGGGGTTGGACTAGATGACCTTCAAGGTCCCTTCCAACTTTACTATTATTATTATTATTATTATAAGAGAACAAATTAATGGTGTTAAATCCAGCAGTGAAAGCGGCTTCAATCCATTTTGATATTCATTGTAGGTTTACCAATAAGTTGCATGAGTCAGTGGTATTCTCAGATGGCCTTCAGGGCAAGATGAACAGGGCAAGTCTGATTATTCACATTTTGAGACACATACATGAGAACAAAAGAGAATTATTAATAAGACAATTACATAAAGGGTACAACATTATCTAAATTCATTACAGTACTAGCAGCATATGACACTTTTTAAGACTAGCTGAATACAGAAAGCTACATGCTATGATGGATTTTCCTAACATTTTCATCTCTTATCTGGGGCTGAAAATTGTTATCGATATAATTGCTTGTTCTCCCTTGAACTGGGACTTGTTCATTTATCATATTTAGTACCCGTCTCTCTCACAGAGGTAAGAACCATATAGAGAGTTTGAACTGTCAGCATCTGAAAAGAGAAGGCTCAAATACATAGGAGCGATTTCTAGAGAGGATCTATTTTAATCTGTTGTATTGAAAAACAACTTGTGGCTTCTTAAAGACTAATAAATATATTATGACATAAGCTTTTGTTTATTATCATCTACTTCATTCTGCAGATTTCCAAATGAAAGCACTGTATCTTATTAAGAATGCAAAGATATGGCTCAGAAGCTATGAGAAGCATGAACTGCAAGCATCTGCATTCCTAAGCACACTGGAGGGCAGGAAAAACATATATGAGATGTTCACTGGAAGCCCAATAACAGATTACATTCTGCCAGGGAAATTTTCCCTTTTCAATGCCTGCTGTAGCTAAGAAGAACAAAAATTGGTGCTGAGAATTATTACATAAATGCATGCTGGTACGGGCTCATTTTTAGCACTTGAGGGGGTGTGAGGAATTGCTTTGAGCTGAGACAATTCTTATGAACTGAGAGAAAAGGACAGTGTTCTGTGGTAAAGTAGCACAAGACTGAAAGAAAGGTCAACACAAGATTGAAGGGAGAGACAAGTTGAATCTGCCCCAAGAAAACAAGTCCCTCTCTGTTGCTTCCTGCATTGTTAAAGAGATACAACTGTTTAGCTGAAGATCTTGGAATGGATGAGAATGTTTTTGTTCAAGGTCAATTGAAACTCTTTGTGCCTCCTTCCCCATCCCTTTCTACATTTCGGTCAGCTCAGTTGGCATCTGTGAAGAAACTAATGAAAGAATAGGGCGTTTTTGAAAGTTGAGGCAAATTTAAATTTAGGGTGATTTCATTTTGACTGGGATTTCAAAATCAAGCAGCCTTGTGTCTTACTCTTAGAGAGGAAGATAGTTCTCTCAGTGAAAGGTTGCTGAATCTAAGCCTACTGGTATTACAATTTTCCAATTTATTTTAGGTTTTCAATCCACAACTCACACTTGGAGAACAGACAGAGTCATGCCCTTCTCTACAATTGCTATTTAAATTGTAGTAATTCTTTCTAAATTTGATTCTTCATATAAAAACAAGAGCATGAAAATGTTATGAAAACCCATGGCCCTTGTTCTTTCTTCTATTTTTGCAGTGTGTTTCCTACAATTAAAGATTGTATAAAAGAAGAACTGCCCGCCTGTCTGATCCTTGTCTTGAGCCCTTCCTTTCTATATAACTTGCTATAGGAACTATTTAAAATAATTAGCAGTTGTGGACAAGGGAGGTGAAATGATGGTACATTGAACAGCAGAAGAAACTACTACTTATATTAAAGTTGCACAAAGAGAGGCCCAAGTGCCACATGTGGCCTACAAAAATCAGAAGTTCTTGATTTTTGATATAAAGAGAAAAGCATTAAACTGAAAGATAACCAATTAAATGTATTTAATTTTAATATAATTTTAACGTAAATGCTATTATATCCTATTTAGAGTAGAGAATTCAGATTTTGCTGAATACGGGCAGTTTAATAGACTGCTAAGGGGGCTTCAACTGAAAGGAATGAAAGAGGACAACATGAAGTCTTTCCTGTGTTTCAAAGCTTCCCCAACCCCTATTATGATTTAGCATTTTTGTATCAAATACAGAAAAATATTTTTAAAAACTCTTGGCAATATAAAATATGGGCTTCAATTAAACTCAAATGTAATATTGATACATATAGAGGCAGGAGAAATAAATGGCTCCATCTTTTAGAATTAAAGGACACAATTTTTAAATGCTTCTCTAGGTACTTGTTAAATACAGAACAAAGTCAGAAATTGAAGATGAAATATTCTATAATGGACTTCTTCCTTATATGCTACTTTTGCTTTTACAAGCGCTTCGTGTACCTTGTAAACAAAAATGGGTACATTTATTATTTTTTATTCTGAAGTTCTTCAGTAAATGTTTAGCTGTATTATTGTTTTTGTGGCAGTCAGGATTTGCAACACCGACAGCACTTTGAATTCTTTTACAAACGGTTGCCAGCCTTGAAAGCACTTTCTCTAAATATACTGCACATTGAATCAATGTTGTCGTTTGCTTTACACCACCCCACCAAGATCCTTTTCCTGACTAGTCATTGCTGTCACCACTCTCAGCAGTTGCGTCAGCATGTATGTGAAATTAGGACATTTTTGCCCCAGTGTTCTACACTTGCTTTCCCTTACATTTGCCACCTTAATGACCATCCTTCCACTGTGGAAAAAGCATGCCTGACTGTTTGCATTTGGCATCAAAGATGAACCTGTAATCATCTACTTCAAAAAGCATTCCTAACATCAAATACATTTAAAAATTTCAGAGTTCATATTCTATGTACATTTTCATCATTAGCTGTTTTAGTTTCATGTTCGGTCAATGTAACATTCTGATTTATATCAGATCATATTGTCTGTATTTACCGTGTGTGTATGTGTATATGTGTGTGTGTATGTGTATGTACAGTATGTATGTATATGTATACAGAGAGAGAGAGAGAGTAGATGTTTTCATATCACAGGAAAATAGAACAGATGACTTCTAAATGTTCTTATAAATTTTGTACAGCAAAATGTATGCCTGAAAGAATGGTAAATTCCAAGCATTGTACATCACCCATCACCTTTCTTGCTCATCACCAACTACAACAAATTATTTTAAAAAATGATGTTTTAACATATTTTTCATTAAGATGACTATGTCAAAGAAAGTAAATGAATATGAGGGGCTTGTTCATAAAGCTGCAACTATTTTTGGTCAATCTCTGCTTTGCTTTAAGATTAATGGAGGGTCATTCTTGATAGACAGGATCCACTGACCCAAATACTGTGGCTGCTTTTACTGTGCTCTTTGAAGGCTTCATCTCTATTAAACAATTCTATCGCTGAGAGGCCTAGCCATTAAGTCTTTTTTGTGGGAAATTTAGGGCATTTTTCTCAGATTACCAGCCCACTGGTATACAGAAGTTATGATTGCATTTACATTGCTTTCCTTCTCTTCAGAAGCAACACAGAATTAAGACTGAGGAAGGAAAGCATACCAAAAGACAGATTCACTATTGGGAAGTGACTATGAAGCAGATATGTTTATATTACCATTTTGCCATTGTGAATACTGTAAAGTCTGAACCTGGGGGTGGAAGGTGAATTCAAGGGTATTTTTTTTCTTCTGCTAATATCCCACATGAAACCAGACACAAAATAATAGGTAACTAGGTAACATCATCAATGCTCAGTGCCCAAATTAGGTAACATCGTCACTGCAAAGCTGGATGAAAAATAGCCCAAGAAGTGTGCAGAAAATGATATGGCAGCACTGTTGAAGTTATCTAGTTTGGTAATGAAACATCTACAAGAAAACAATCAAGCTCAGAGAGCACCAAGGCCTCACAGTTCAACCCTGAGCTACAGATATTCTCTTCTATCAATATTAAAAGATATGTTTGAACAATGCACCCAGAAGTTCATTTTAACAGTGTCTGCTATTATGAACTATATTTAAAAGATGTTATGGAAGAGGAAAAAGCTTTACTAGGCAAGATTGAAACTCATCTGAAAGTGGATTTAAAAATGACAGGGTATAAGAATCATATACAAAAAAATGCTACACTGTACAAAGCAACTGGCTGATGTCTTAATAATTAAAAGGGTATTTTTCCTATTTGGATTTACAAAAGAGATTTGTTAAAGCTTTGAAGAATTTTGTGAGAAGAGACAAAGAAAAAATGAAAAGAAATCAAGTTTTCGCACCTTATTTGAAGGGAGTAAAGAACAAGATTTTTTAAAGTAAAAAAAGGAATATAAAGTTAGTTTATTTGATCAGAATTAAAATCTCTGATAACACTTAAATGATGAGTTTTTAAGGATTTCTTCATATTATTTCTTTATAAATAAGAAATGGGATATGAAAAGAAGAAATCATTTGTTGTATTTTAGGAGATGGTGATAAGTTATTTAAATTGTTAATATTTGTAATGAAGGGGTGAAGTAATATATTTTTCTATTTTTTTCTTCTTAGTCTTTTATTATTTTAGTTTGTATTGTTATCCTTGCAATTATTATTTTAATAAAATTACTATTAAAGAGAATTCAGTGTTAAAATGACCCATTCACTTCTGAATGTTAATGTCTGCTAGACAGTACAATAACAGATGGTTTGAAATAACAGCTGGATAAAATTTAGTGATTAGCAAATAAGCAGTTGGTACAAGTGTGAACATTTCACTTTTATTCTCCAGGATCTATAATTCACAGATAATATTCAGTTAAAATCAGTTAGTGATGCAAAATTTCTGCTGAACCAAATGTCTGCAGAAAATGATAAATCAACAGAAATATCCTTTGATGGTAATTATAAGCTACAGACTCTGCAATTATATAGGGTCTGTGAAGCAGATGCTGAATTGCTGTCAACACTAAGCTACTTCCTCCAGGTTCTCTCTCAGCCAGCTAGGAAATTAATCCCATCTACTGAACACTGCATATTTTATTTTTTGCTTAGAAAAATAATAATGTGAAATAAGGTGCCTGTAAACTGTACAGATGGTTCTAACCTCTTCTGATCAAAATTGAAACGAGCATGGCGAAGCTTCATAAGAAGCAACCCAGAACTAAGGAGAAATTTCCTAATAGTGAGAACAATCAACCAATGGAATGGCTTACCTTTAGTGCTGGGTGCTCCAGCACTGGAAGCTTTTAAGAAGAGGCTGGATAGCCACTTGTCTGGAATGGTCTCCTGCTTGAGCAGGAGGTCAGACTAGAAGACCTCCTAGATCCCTTCCAATTCTATTATTCTGTTATTTCCTGTTAAATTTTAGTTCTCCACAAGTTCTAGTCTCAATCCTTTGCTCCTGAACTACAGAATTTTATAAATAATGATGCCACAGCATGAAAACAAGAAAAATATGTACACAAGTATGCTTTCGGAAGAATTATAGGTATCATTCATATTTTCATTTAAGAAGTTTAAAATAATGTGCTTGATCCTTAATTCACCTTGACTGTGGAATTAATCTCTGATTCTATCTGGGTAATGAAATTTTATTTGTTTATGTAGTCTAGGCTAGACATCAGTGGCATGACCTGCTAAAGTTACAGTAAATTATTATATATATTTTTCCTTCTTCACTCTGATAGTGTCCAGCTATATTGGTCTCAAATTAGAAAAACCATATAGGTTACAAATTCTAGGATTTATAATCCAACCAGAATGAGTTAGCTCCTGTCGGCATTGCCAAGTTGCCTTTTGCCTGAATAGATCAGCAGCTTTTAGGATATTTTGAAGGCCCAGATCAGGTGATTTGTGTGACTAGTTGGGAAAGAACTTTTCAGGAGTGTCATCTTGATTATAGAACAGACTTCCCCTTCTCAGAACAGCTTGCCCGATGGCATTTTTGTTATTGGTTCAGTGACTTGATTCAGTGATAAATGACTTTTTATTTATCCAGGCCTTTTAAATAACGTATGGGGTTTTTTTTCTAGTCTGTTCAAAATGTGTGTTTAATCATGCATTAATTTTAGGTTCAGATTCCCACAAATGGTTGAGAATACTTTGTTCTTAGTTGCTAGGTCCTCCTAGCAACATCTAGGCAGGAGATCAAAAATATTTTCTTGACCACTCTCTCTCTACAAGAAATTATAAGTTCTCAAATGTAATATTCCCTTGAAGGAAGTAACTTAATTGATATTACTGGTTTCATTTGGGATCCATGTCAAATTCTGTCTTTCCTTGTTTTCTCTGTCACCCCAACCTAGCTTTTATTACTATATTACTATGCTACTTAATATTACTATACTGAGTAGTAGCAATAGTCATTATATATTACTACATTATTATATATTATTGTAGTGCTTAAAACAGAATTACTTATGACAAAAATGATGGGTAGGTTTTTCTTGGGGTATTTCACAAGGATTTTCCAAGTCCTAGGTCTTGAAATAAAAAAGCTCCTTTTTATTCTTTCCAATCTAACAAGAAGTTGGAAAGAAATTATGCAAATTTGCTGAGATCTTTGTCTGTCTGGATAATTCTCCAAAACTAGAATGGAATGATACCAAACTTAGTGCCAGAAAAGGAAACTGGTAAAAGAAAGACTGAGTTTGAAAATGGGTCAGATCTGACCAGGGGCCATGGAGAAAAAAATATCGAAAAAACAAAATCCCACAATGCATCTCTGTGGGAGATACATTTGGGCTGGCTCAGGAATTCTGGGAATTGAAGTCTGCAAGTCACAAAAGGGTCATAGTTCCCCACCTCTGACCTAGAGCAGTTTATCATTTGCATCTCAGTTACACACACATGACACACATGAATTCATACAGAAGCAACATGAAAGAAAAGCAAAAATATAGACACAAAAAGTTATTTCATCACACAGAATAGAGATCCCTCCTATGGTGGCTGTTGATAAAAAAATGGAAAACGTTCAAGCAATCATGCTGTCTATATTCTCAATAGCTTGTTATTACCTTCTTTTTTCTAGAACCGGGTTAAAAAGAAGGTTTAGCGAGGAGTTAAGGTGAGGTTAGATGAAGCTGCTTTAAGGAGTTGAATTAAGTTGAAGTTAATGTGACTCTTCAAGCACCTGAAAAAAGATTCCTCAACTTTCTCCCATGCCTATGCCAGGGAACTAGTAAATGGAAGCTGTAATAATGCATACTCTGCAGCTACCTGGAGACTAAGTTGATTAACAGTTTGGAGCATACAGATAAGAACCTGTTGAAATATTTCTCCTGCAATTCTACAATCTGTGGGATCAGAGCTGAAGCCAGCATCAAGAGTTAAGGTGCAGGTCCATTGTTACACTGATATTGTTGGAAAGTTTTTTGTGATGATAATAGCCTTGAGTTCAAAGGATTCTCTATTTTGAGTACCAAGAGAAAGCCTATAAATTAAGCAAGAAAGAAATTTTGTAATAGCAGGTAAATAACTTATGTTGATATCTACTGACTGTACCAAATACAACATTTAGACAGGCTAGGAGGACTAAATAAGGCTTTCGATCCCCCACAATTAAGTCCCTCTTCTAGTAGAACCCATTACATTTCACAGAAGTTTGGAGCACATTAATTTTGTGAATCTTTTCAGTTGTATGTCAAGCAGGTATATGGATCACAATAGAAGAGAATATATATAGCTCAAAGTTGAATTGTGGAGTCCTTGGTGCTAAGCTTATGTTTTCTTGCAAAAAAACTACTGTATTAGAAAACCATCAGTGCTAGTGAGTATGGGGTTTACTCCGTTTACGTACATTAGCTTGCCCTGTTACTTTTGCGATCTCATATTATTCCTATTAATCACCTGCAGCATTCAAACTGTGCAATAAACTAAGGAATTTCAAATTGGTTCATACCGTATCTGCACAATATAGTTCTACTGCCATTATCCATTCTCATTTTTTTCATCTGCACAATATAGTTCTACTGTCATTGTCCTTCTGATCTTTTCTACTACCTTCTCTTATTGACATGTTATGGTTATATTACTTTGTTGCTTGTATGTACACTGATACTTTGGTCAACAAAGTATTCTATTCTGTTCTGTTCTGTTCTATAATGTTGACTAGTGTACCATAATATCTAGTGATGACCATGAACTTAGATGGCTTGAAGTTAGATTAGATAAGTTCATGAAGGACAGTTTTATCAAGAGATATTGATCTTGAAATCTCAGTGTTACTTTTGTGCTGGTGGAAGAATGTCTCCAAATGTTGATCGCAAGGACATAATGGTGGGAGAGAATTATATCTACATATTCTGTTTCCAAATTTGGTTGGCCACTATAAAAAAATTTAATGTTCCTTGACATTGCAAGAATATTATTATATTTTATTATTATTATATCCCATTGTGAGACCATACCAACCAAAGATTTATAAAGATTTTTTTTGTTTGGCATTTTTCCTGCAAGTGCAAATGTCATGTGTCTGAGTAACAAAACACTTAAAAGGACTTTCAGGCATGTTTTCTCCTAAAAGCTTTTATTAATGTTAAAATACATCAGCACGGCATGGGGGAATGGAATCTTGACGAATAGAAGGCCATGCGGATCGTAAGGTCTGTAACAGGTGAGGGAATAACATCCCAGTACCAAGTGTAGAAGGTTAGTTGAACTTAGATGTGATTTACTTCCGGTTTCTTTCTCCCGGGCTATCCCTATGCTCCTCCCTCTCTCCTAGTTGCTGGTTTAACTATATATATACCAGACAGTTCTGCACATCGTCAAAGCAAGAATATACAGTATTTGCAGCGTTGACATCAGGGTCCACTTTTTTTCAGATCAAATGAGTGTTGATCCATTGGTTGTGATAGGAATTGTCACCAAGCCTGAAGTATCTTATTGTAAGAACATACCAACCAAAAATTTATGGTACTTAATCTTCTTAAAGATGGAGATGTTTGTTTTAATTTTTAAAAACAGAGAGAGAGATCAGGTATACTTTAGGGGAAAAAATGTAAGGTTTTCTTCAAATCTTTGAGCTTTCGTTATTTGGACCATTATTTCTCTGCTAGTGGAGGATATTGTTCTACTTGCATTCAGCAATAAACTTTTAATTCTTATTTTCTAGAAGAAACATTTGTAATAAAAGCTAATTTCATTACTTAATTCAAATTGCTTAAAAATAGCCTTATTGCTATATGTGCTTCTTGTTCTTAGTATACATTTATCTTAATACTTAATTCTATTTTATGTTTGGATTCCAGCAGCTTTGATTTATGAAGTTAATCTGGCCCGAATCCCATCTTGGATTGTTGAATAATATATACCTGTATCATATTGTATTTTAATGATGCATTTATCCTAGTACATCATCTGACTGATGTGCTTCCTTGACAGATTAGCATCATATATCATCAAAAAAGGCATACTTGTAATATATAACCAAATAATATCAGTGGGGAAGAAAAGAAAGGCCAATAGGAACTGACAGTTTATTAATTGATTTGCTTATTTCTTTCTGACATTTTGGGAAAGCTTTTAAAATACTGAGTTCAATAACAATTTCTTAACTGAAGTTGAAGATACAAGATTTAAACACATCTTTTTCCTGTTGGTGTGCTCTAATAGAGAAGAGATCATTTAAACCAGGGGTGTCAAACTCTCAATGTCACGTGTCATGTCGCAATATATCGTGACTTTTTTTCCATTGCTGGCAATGGGGTGGACGGAATTTTAGCATGACGCACCCAGCCCGCGGGCCGGCAGTTTGACATCCCTGATTTAAACAATGAATCAGATAATCAGAGTTTGGCTTGCTGAGGTTTATTAAATTATTAGGTGTGGGAAACCAAAGTCAAGCAGGCCTGGTCTGCTTTTGGGCCTTTAAAAACAGGAGTTCTTGTGTATGTGTGTGTTTGAACCATATTGTACTTCTCAGACAGAAAGCTCTCTCTGTCTAATTCCTGATTCTCATTCATTTCAGTGAACTAGAATGTCATTCTCCAGATTTAACTAATGATATGTCCATCATTTAAACATATAAAATAGTCTAGTTTTCTTATTTTCTTCTATTATGACTTAGATCAGTCATCTCTAGTTGGTCTCCCTTCAGATTAGAGTTACCAGAAAGCTTCATTGCCATCATTCCTAGCTAATCTCTAGAGACAGAATGGGTGGTAGGTGAGGAGGTAGACTTGCTGGTGATGCTAGCTGGGGAATTCTGGAAGTTGAAAGCTACCAAGGTTGAGAAACACTGGTCTAGTTGGAGAGTACTTTGCCCTTCTCCCAAAGTCATTTGCCATATCAAAGCTGTATTTCATTTTATTTCCTAATATCTTGTTCTTGCTCTTAGCAATTTCTGTTGTCTCCCCACCCACCAATTTTTCTTTCCCTGCTTTTGTTTTCCTTATTCTTATCTCTACTTCTTCTGTATCATCTTCCTTCTTTTCTTTCTCATTTTGGATTGTCCTTCCAGTCTTTTGTTATGCACCATGGCTTTTCAAAAGACATTATGTATTGACAATATGTGTGGATAAAATAATCTAGTCAGATAATGTGATCAAAGATTAGAAAGGAGAATTTAGAAGATCCTGCAAACCAGTGCTTCCTATGAATATATGCTGTTCCTTGCCCGGGCCTTCTGTGTCTGTATGCTTTGTATTTCTCAATTCATTTTCTTGTGTAGTTGTGACTCATACTAGAATCTCTCAAATATAACACAGCATAATTTTGAAATAGTGGCACAAATAACAAAATATTGATTTAACAGGGATGACAGCAGTCAACGAGTGACACACATTTTAAAAATTAGCTTGTTGAAAAGTCATTGCTTGTCACTGGGTTGGCTTTGACCCCTGGTGACTGCAGGGACAAATACTTTCTATCCTGATATTGCTTAAAGTCACTCATAGTTCTTCCAGGGAGATTTCCGTAGTCTTTTTCATCCTGCTTATTTACTTTCTCCATTATCTCTCCCTTCTTCTATTTCCTTTGAACTTGCCAGGCCTAATCTTTTTTCTAGTCTATCATCAGCTTGCTCACATGCCCAGAGTATTGGGCTTTTGCTTGCTGATCATTATCTCAAGGGAGCAATATTTGGCCAGGGGTAAACTCTTCTTGGAGTTCATTCAACTCCTAATAATATCTCCAAATCCATAATTTTAAGGCATCTATCTCATTCTTCATGTCCAGCTTTCACATTGTCACTGGGGGGGGGGGGAACAGAAACTTCTCCTTAGCTATTCTGATTTTCACTTTCACTAAAATGTACAGTTTTTCATTACCTTAGCTGAGCATCTTATGTGTCTTCCTCTAGGATCACTCTGGCACGATCTATTCAGTCAAAGCCCTTTCAAAAATCAATCAAGAAGCAAAGGTCAACTGCCTTTTTATATTCTCTTGTTCTTTTTATTATTCACCTTACAGTATATTAGCTGCCTCTCTTGTGTCCATCTGTCTTTTTCTTAAGCCTGCCTGCTTATTTGAATTTCTCTCTCAGCGTTTGGGTCTATTCTTCTATATAAGATGTTAAACAGGGCTTTACTCAGGTGAAGAATTAATGCAATTGCTTGTACTTGCATTTTCTGTCTTCAGTATATGCACCAATGTTTTCCAATCTTGATACAGTCCTTCTCTTTATTTTTTGAGGTAGGGCTTTCCCCCACTGTTGTGTTAAAGTGCTAGCTACCAAATTTGAGTTAGCATTAAATTATATTGACATGAATTTTGTGTACCTCTCCTTGCTAATCCCCATTTGGTCTCTTGTGTCTGTTCTGATTCTGTCTAATGAGTGCAGCAGCACATAATAAGCAAAGTGATCGATTGGTTCATAGGATTGGAATGAACCTTGGACATCTTCTGATCTATCCCTATGCCCCACACAGGAATCCTCATACCATCCTAGACAAATGGCAAACCTTCGTAGAAAATCTGCAGTGATGAAGCACCTACAACACCAGGAGAGAGAACCGTTGCTACTTAATAGTTCTCATAGTCAGGAAATTACTCCTTATTTAAAGTTTGGATTTCCTTTTGCAAAGCTTCTTCTCATTGGTTTTTGTCCTACACTTAGGAGCTATGTTGAATAATCAGTAAGTGGAAGCTTTACAGAGGAAGATCCATTCCTCCAATTTTGCTGCCCTCCCTGCATGTTATCAGCTGATAACAATCATGGCACTGCAGCAGAAATAAGTCATCTCCTGATTCCTGCCTGTAGGCTACTCTCCTACATCCTGTAACATGGTATTATCCACCTGAATTATTTTTTTTTACAAAGACACAGATTAGAATAAAAAAGGGAGCTGAGAACCTTTAGTTAAAATTTCTCTCCATTCCTTTCTTTATAGATTCCTCTGTTCAGGAACCAGTGGGATATGTTTGTGTGGATGTGGTTGATGTAATCATTTCAATATTGCAATATTTCAGTGTGTTCCACTGAGATACTTTGTCAGTATTATACTATTTCACTGTTGCACTGTTCATGGTCACCTTACTTCACACACTACTGCTTCATCTGTTTATGTTTCAAACACCACTGTATCCAGCTATTTAGGGAAACAAGAGCAGAATGGTGGTAGAATAAGCTGATCAGGGACAAAAGGAGTAGAATCATATCTTTAAAGCCTGTTATTAAACTGAAGGTAGCATCTTAAAACAAAAATGAAAGCTGTTGTCCAGACATATTTGAACTGTGGTTAGATGAAGTTTTACTGCTGCTTCTGCAGTTTTAAAGTGTTCAGTGGGTAATTCATCTGTACCTGGTACTTGCCTATTTGACAGGTGGTCTATCACCTGTCATACCTCACTTTTTAGAGGAATTACTTCTCGAATATATTCTCTCTTGACAAATGTTTCTGTCACTCTAAAATCCCACTTGTGCTACAGACTTTATGCCTTCTTTTTGCCTCATTTGCTTCTGGGAGATCTGGTCTATTATTTTTCTTAGCTGTAAATTTTCTTGCTATTTCTCTGATCCATCAAAATATCTCTTTTCATTAAATCTATTTAATTGTTGACATGTTTGGTTGAGATACTTTTTCATGGTCTTTTTGACTTTACATTGGAAATCTGTGTTCAATCATTGTGCATCCTTTTATCCAAGGATTTTACTCCCCATCTTACTTGGAATTTTTCCTCTTTGAAATGTTGGGAATATTTTTTCCAGTTCAGTTTTCAAGATATCTCTGGTCTCTTCCCATAGTTCCTCAGTTTTCTTTCACATAATTTATGCATAGAAATTATAATATTTGTAGCTTTTATTAGGACCAGGGCTGATTGATGCTTCTTAATAATCAAAGTGAAAAGAAAATGTATTATAGTCTAAAAATTCTGGTATTTCCCTTTTCCTTCACAGTATCATTTTACCAGCTAACTGGGTCAACCGGAAATATTATATTATTTGTAGACTATAACTTAGTTAACCCTACTATCGTCCAGAGGAAGTCAGTTTAGTCCCAAGCATCCCTGGTTCAATCCTGTGTTCTCATTACAACAAACAGATATATGACCTCTTCTCCCCATTGCTATCTTCTAAAGCTAATTAGTCAAGAAGCTGATGAAGAAAATACTACATTCCCATACATATTTTAAAAACAGTATCCAAGGTCTTCTCAATCCAGCAAATGAAATTGAGAAAACTGCACAAAATCAATTTCTGTGCAAATATTTCTTTGCTTTCTAAGAAACCATTCCGGAATTGTGCCATGTCTTCAAGGTCAAGGAATTCAGTAGTGTGCTGGAGAAGGGCATGACATTTTAGCTGCTTCATAGCTCCAGCCAGCTATCTCAAGTTATGCACGTGTGAATGGGTCTACCTATTCATGGATAACAGTTACCCGTAGTACAAGACAGCGCAGCATTTCTGTAATTCTGCTTTAAAGAAGTGGCATAT
>NW_015387535.1:583549-589146 GCF_001527695.2 Protobothrops mucrosquamatus | reverse complement strand
ATAATAATAATAATAATAATAATAATAATAATAATAATAATAATAATAATAATAATAATAATAATAATAATAAAGTTGGAAGGGACCTTGGAGGTCATCTAGTCCAACCCCCTGCTCAGAAAGAAAACCCTATACCATTTCAGACAAATAGCTGTCCAGTCTCTTCTTAAAAACTTCCAGTGTTGGAGCGTTCACAGCTTCTGGAGGCAGGTTGTTCCATTGGTTAATTGTTCTGTCAGGAATTTTCTCCTTAGTTCTAGGTTGCTTCTCTCTTTGGTAAGTTTCCATCCGTTGCTTCTTGTCCTGCCTTCAGGCACTTTGGAGAATAGCTTGACGCCCTCATCTTTGTGGCAACCCCTGAGATATTGGAACACTGCTATCATCTCACCCCTCATCCTTCTCTTCATTAGACTAGACATTCCCAAATCTTACACTTATTTTTCAGATACCAAATATTATGTATCATACCTATCTCCTTTTTCTCTACCTACCCATCTCTTTGTTTCTTCCTGGATCATCCTTAATTAATAATTGTTTCATATTAGCATCACTGAAGTGTGCATCAACACAATTATGGCAGAAGCAAACATAAAAACATCCGTGAATCCTGAGGGATGTCAAGTAGACTCAGGGAAAAAGAGAGCTTTGGCCCATTGAGGGTGGAAAGCCTTTCAATAAAAGTCCAATCTTGAGAGAAGTTCTGAGGACTGCATTTATTGTACACAGAGTATGCAATGTGGAGGAACAGAATCACTGAACCTGCAAACCAGATAAAGCCAAGCTTTTGTCATCTATTTGAGTAAAAAAATAATCATAGAATGGCCCACAGTGCATCTGTAGGCTTTGCAGCCCTATTAATGAAAGTCAAGAATTGTTCTGACTTGCATTCCCTGTTGCCAGGCAGCCTCGTTTAATTCTCCTTTCTTTCTATGTCCTTGTCCAGTAAAGTATTTCTATTTTCCTTCAGCTGGCTCTTTTGCCTGAGGATCTGCTCTTTTGCATTTTAAACATTTGCTTGGTTTTTAGTTTAAGCCCCTGAGACTAATTGAGAAACTCTGACTTTCTGCACTGCCAACTGTGGTTATTTATTTCTGTCACTTCATACAGGGCATCTTTTGCAAATTGGTTCCCTCCCTCATTATGGCACAAATAATATTTTTAAAATAAATAAATAACAGTTCTTGGAGGGTTTGTGGTTAAGCCTGATAAAGTATATTAAAGTGTTGGGTTTGGGTCTTCTGAATAATTGATAGTAGCCATAGCAACTGCAAAAGTTTTCTCTTCAATCTGCCTGCAGATTTGGCACTTTAGACTTCCACTTGGAACAAGGTGAATTAGTCCAAGCAGAAGCTGAGGCAAGCACTCTGCTGTAGTCATTTTCCAATCTGACCAAGGAACTGTTGACTGAGTCCCCAAATATCCAACAAAAACCAAAGTAAACCAAAGAAAACAATTGCAAATAGGCCTCAGCTTGCCACCAGTCACTTAACGTAGCCTCCAAAAAAGCTAGTTATGATTCATTTTCAAAGTTAGAATGACCGCTCAAACAGAATGCAATCACATGATCACACCTTTATGATTGTTTGCAGTGCTCTGTGGACACGTGGCCATAATTTGACTTTTTTTTGCCAGTGTCTGGCATTTACTACTGGTTTCTAGCAAAAAAAACCCTCCTATTGGGGAAAAATTGATTTGCTTAACAACTGCAATGTTCGCTTAATGATCATCACAAAAGTGTTGAAAAATCAGGTGCAATCACATAATGCCTTGACTTAAGACCACACTGACTGATGATTGCAATTCCAGGCTCAACTATGGTCATAAGTTGACTACCTGCATTCACTGATCATTTGACGGGGTTAAAGTAAAACTCCATTTTCTTTTGCAAGGGTCAATGCAGCCTTCTGAAAAGTCTCTAGTCAATAGGGACATACAAATTCTGCAAGCTACAATATCTTTCCAAACTAAAAGCAGCAGCCAAATCACAACCAGCTTCTTTAAAATTATTTTTCAATACAATATACTCTTATTAGAAAGTATATTTAGATTATACATAAACAAGTACAACTATTTTACAACCTTATCTATTGTTAGCCATTGGTGTTAATAAACCTATGTATAGTTTCCCTGATGTCTACATTTCTTGATTGCCCTATACGTGATGACAAGGATATATAGCAATAGCACTTAGACTTATATACAACCCCATTGTGCTTTATAGCACTCTCTGGGCAGTATACAATGCCAGCATATTGCTCCCAACAATCTGGGTCCTCATTTTACCAACCGTGGAAGGGTGAAAGGCTAAGTCAACCTTGAGCCCCAACAGGATCGAACTCCAGGCTGTGGGCAGAGTTTGCCTGCAATACTGCATTCTAACCACTGTGCCCCCAGGGCTCTTATATAGGAGTTGCAATGCAATGCAACAAAATCTAAACTGCCAAATGTTGCCCAGCTCTGTCTAAAGCAGGGGTAGGCAACCTTGGCTCTTTTTTTTATTATTATTACAAATTTTTATTAATTTTCAAATAAAAAAAATTCTTAATACAAATATGGTGCACATAAAAAAGGAAAGAAAAAAAATCTATTAAACATCATATTTTCAGAGGTGGTCGGCAGTCCCCCCCCCCCCCGCATCCACCCTCTCTTTCACCCTTCCTACCTACTTCCCTCTTACTTCCCTCCCCTCCTACCCACACCTCTCTCCTCTTTCTCTTACAACTACCCTACACATCCCACCTCCTTCTTTTCCTCAACCTTCGGATGCAGTTTGGGGGTACCAGCCAACCACCTTCTCTTCACAAAAAAAATTACATTATTTCTCTATAACATATTAATACACCAAATTTTATATAACTCTACCCCCTTCATCCCCTTCCCCCCTCCCCCCCCCCGGACTTCCCAGAACTGAATACAGGGATAAGAACATAACATCCCAAATCTAAATAAAGCTACCCAAACTTAATACAATCACATATTAACATACTTTAACTCTAATACACAATAATAAACATGAATATAAAATATAATAATATATAAATTATACTAAATAAATAAAAATAACAAAAAAAATAATCAAAAGCAATAGCAACCTTGGCTCTTTTATGACTCGTGGACTTCAACTCCCAGAATTCCTGAGCCAGCCATGCTGGCTCAGGAATTCTGGGAGTTGAAGTCCACGAGTCATAAAAAAGCCAAGGTTGCCTACCCACAAGTCATAAAAAAGCCAAGGTTGCCTATCCACGAGTCATAAAAAAGCCAAGGTTGCCTACCCCTGCCTACCCATAAAAAAGCCAAGGTTGCATAAAGACCATTGTTTCACAGATAAACACTGAAAAATCTCTTGTTAGGTCTGGTTTACATTATGGTTTAGAAATCATAAGTGTTAGATTGAATCATAATAAAAACTGTTTTATTCAATCAAAATCTTGGATTATCTTATATTAACTTTTTTTATTTTTAAAATCAATGCCAAATAAACAATATTGTGGTTTGCATAATGGGTAAACCAGCATTTATGCATTATAACACATCATAAATTACTGTTACCATATATTGTATTAGGTTCCAGGGGACAAACTTATTAGTTTGGTGCAACAAAAACAACAAATACTCTTTCTATATTATAAATAATAAAATGTGCATTATGGCATTCCATTTATTTTGCATTCTCTATTAATTAACATTAGGTCTCCAGATGTGTCATGACAATTCAATATTTGTAGTAGATGTCAATTAGCTAGACTAATGTAACAATCAATCTAGGTTCAAATATTATTCAACAATTACATTTACAGGCTGATTTTATGCTAATTGCCATGGCTTAAATTTCACTAAAATGAAAAATAACTGTCTGGACTGCATCACATTAAATTGAAAAAGCCCACTTAAAATGATCTTTCAGTAGTATCATATAAGTTCCCAGTCCAATTTGGTGCAATTTAAGCTTAGGTTTTCTACTTCAGGGAGAACTAAATATGTGTTTTCAGCTAATATTCAAGATAGTGATGTGAAAACTTCCAATTCCTTGGATGTGAAGGTAAGAAAGAGATGATAAAAGAGTTGTCATTTTATATTACTTGTGATTTGAATATTTAATCTGCCACTGCATCAATCGAGGGTAAGGAACATCTTAGCATTTAACCTAAATACTGAGCAAGAAATAATTGGGGCAATCCACATTCTCATGATTTTACACATTGTCAGTCATTGTAACTTGGTTCAATAATTCCCTGATGATTCCAAGACCCAACTTTTTTCTTACATCTATTAAAAATCTCAACAGAAATTGAAGAGTATCAATACAGAATATACTTTAAGACATTCAGCCTACCTACATAATCTTGAAAATATTTAATTATTTGCTGTTTTTAATGATTGTTCCTTCCTTGTTTTAACTAAGTATATTATACAAACTGTGTATGTAATGCAATATTAAATAATTTATTTACATTTTGTTATATTGATGCTTCACTGAGCTTTTCCAGTACAGAAGATGACTACATAACAATTTCACATTGCAATACACTTGGCTGACATATTTTCTTTCTGCACACACTATACTCAGTGGAAAGTGTGTAGCTTAAAGCCTGTATTAAAATTTGTGTTTGATATCCTCAAGAAAATTTCTGTTTTATTGTATGACAAGATAGAAAGTCAAACTGGCAATTCTAAGTACTACAACCATCATACTTTATAAGATGTGACCTGATATTTATTATACATAGGAGAATATCTACATGTCAGTGTTCATTTTACTATACTGGGAAGGGTTTTCAGAGTCCACAGAAGCCTGAAGTTCTACAGATGTTTATTATGAGCAAGAATCCTGCCAGAGTTGATCTACCAAGACAAGTTCTTAGGCACAAAATCCATTCGTTAGGACATCTTACCATAATTGTCTGCTTCTTTAGGAAGGATCAAGATCTCCAATATAAATCTACATGTCTCTTAAAATCATTATCAGAGATTTGTATGTATAACAGCATTCCCAGAGATATGGCAAGTTAGCATCAACAGACAACTATCAGCTAATGGAAGCTTTTCTCCACAATGGCCTACTGTAAAGTTGCCAGATATTTCCTTCTAAAGAAAAGCTTTTGAAAGTAGTTTCAGTCATTTTATTACTTTTATGGTTACTGTAGTTATTCTTTATGTTTATGCGATTAAGGTTGTTCTATGTTATTTAACTCAGATGATTGGCAGCATCTGCCCACCCTTGGCAGATCTGAAAAAGTTAAGCAGTGTCATACCACCAGGAACTATCAGGAACTATACCCGGAAATTTAAAAAAAATGGAAGAAGGCAATGACAAACCATGTACCTATTTTTGCCCAGAAAACTATATAGAATGTCCATGAAGTTGACTGAATTTAAAAGGATGTATTCATGTATACATATATACATACTAGGAAACAAAACGTGAGCACCAGGAGGTTGTAAAACAGTTAACATCGGTGAAATGGAGGGTGGGGACGTGACTGCTGGGTTACAGCCCGAGCCGGATTGGATGGGGGCAAACAAGGAGCAGAAGAGGGGACAACTAGATGGCACTTGTGTGCCAGGTGAGGCTAAGCGCCCTCACAGTGCACGGACAC
>NW_015387535.1:562612-583449 GCF_001527695.2 Protobothrops mucrosquamatus | reverse complement strand
TTGAGTTATTCTTTACCCTGACGATGTTGGTAGGATCCAACGAAAGCTAGGTCCTTTTTAATATTCTTTTAAAGGTTTTTAATGTTTTATTAAAACTTTTAACTGTTTTACAACCTCCTGGTGCTCACGTTTTGTTTCCTACTATGGATATACCCAGGAGTCACTCGTTTGTCTTCAGTGTTATTTTTAACCATATATACGTACATATATATTTGTGTGTGTGTGTGTGTGTAATTTAGAAACTGTCCATCTCTCTCAAAGAGTGACTCTGTGTTCCATGTATTGTTTATTGTTTATTATTTAAACTTATATAATTAGTCACCTTGAGCTTGTTGTTGAAAAATTTATTTTAAATTTTATTTTAAACATACATTTATTACTAAATCAGAGATGTTAAAAATGACTAACTCCGAGATTTCCTAAAATGAAGCATGTATGTTAAAATTTATTTCATGATCTATCCAGTGGCCAACCTGAATTATGTGCAAGGAAACCAAGGGGCATAAACCTATTCTTAAACAATTGCATAAATAAACATAATCTTATCTTTTTTTTAAAAAACATATTTTATTGGTTTTTTGTTTCTTAGAACAAAGTGCTTGAGACACACCGTGGTGCTGGGGTAATCAAACATCCAAAAGTAAAACCATATATGAATAACTCAAATCAATACATTAAATATTCCCTCTCTATTTCCCTCAAATAACATAATATATTTAAAATAATCCATTTCTAGATTAAATTTCTATAAATTCTAAACCTGTTTTAAGCCTTATAAATTTACAGTTACCATAGTCAACTTTAACCTTAAATAAACACATTATCACTTCAGGTATCCTTTCCAGATATATTGTAGTTCTGATCTCTTAAGTCCTTAATTTTATCACAAGTCTTGTTTATTTCTTTTTCCACTACACACTATATATCCTGATTAAAATAAAATATTAGTCTACCCTATACATATATAGTCCATCAATCAATCAATCTCTTTAACCTAGCAAAATAATATCAAATCTTAAATCATTTCAGTCTGCTAGGTAAGATTCAAATTTCATCCAAGTAATTATCATGCCTAAAAAACACCCATATTATCACACAAAAACATCACCTTACTAATTTAACATGTTCAATTAATTATTGAGTCAATCCAGATCTAAAGGATTTTCTTCATTCCATTACATAATAGTTTTCATGGAAATAAACCTATTATTCTAAAAAGTACATTCTTAATCTATTTAAAATATATATTCTAATAATCACCCATTTTTCTCTTACTTCTAACTTTAAATCTTAATCCTTAAATCAGTCCATAGTTCTACAGTGCCTTTTAATCCATTACATCTAATTTTAAGTTTCTCTTTTCAGTCTTATTCTAGCCTTCTTTTTGTGCCAGGCAGGTTTCCATAATAAAGCTTCCCTTTCAGCTGATAGATCTTCTTCTGTTGCTTGTAATGTCATTTGAGTCAGTAAACAGCATCCCATCATCTGCATTGGGCATCTATTTCTCTTGTCCTTAAAGCCTCATTGATTTAAAGGTTCAAGTCTCAGTCTTTGATTCTTCTGATCCTCAAAGGTATAGATGAAGTGCTTGTAAGGTAAAATAAATTCCTCTTTAATCTCAATTGATTCCTCTTCTGGTGTATTTTGATTTATAGAATGGTAAGATGCAGTCTGAAAATCAGTTTGAGCATTTGGAGTAAGGCTTCTGGCTCTTAGTTCTGTAGTGAACTCTTTCATTTTAACACATATTTCTTCAGTAGCCTCATAAATCTTTTCCAATATAAGTTTACAGTTTAATTTTGAATGAGGTTTCTCCATTTTAATAGCAGTTGAAGAGAGTCTCTTTTTTCTTTTAGTGGAGGCTGTATTTAGTAAAAGTTAAACAATATCCACCCCACAATTCCCACAGCTGCATCAGCTTATCTTTTCTCTTCAAGAATAGTTTGAAGGTCAAATCCACCTCATCTCCAAACACTAACCAGCAATTGCAATGTTAACTTTTCACCACTAGATGTCCTCAGTAGATTAAAAAATCTTTCCCAGACACCATTTTTTTTCTTTTCCCTTTTTCTGTCTTTTAAAGAAAAAGGTGGAAAAAGAAATAATGTTCCAGTATAGAATAATAGTACAGCTCTAAAACAGAGTTTTTTCTGTACCCCAAAGTAGATAAGAATGAAATGTAGTCATTAAAATTACAACACCTTTCTTCCCACGCAAACAAAAGCTGCTTTTTCAAGACAGGGAAATAATTCCAACGGAGCTTTTACAGGCAAAAAAAGACAAAATAGGGTGAAGAGAGGAGCAGGAGGGGTCTCACCTGGATCATCCACGGTGGGTCTTTCACACTTAGATGTACCTGTGACTTTCGGCTGGTGCAGCAGGGTAATCGGCCATCTTACAGGACGATCTTTTGCTCCGTCGGCCCTAAGGAGATAGCTGGGACCACGGGAGAAGCTGCTGCCCTCCCGCAGTCACCAGCAAGCCTCCTCTTCAGTAGTCGCCCCTCCAGGGTGACTTTCGACCCACTGGGGGGTCTACCGGCGAAGAAAACACGGCCGGAGTGGAGACGAGTCTCCAAACACGACCGGAGTCGCCGCAAACCGGAATCGGAAGTCCAACATAATCTTATCTTAAGCCTTTCAATTGATTAATCAATTTTACTTCAAACTTTGACCAGCAAGAAATACAGAACAATAACAATCACAAATCTATGAAATATTCCTGTAACATACAAACACTGTACAATAACATAAGATGCATTTACTATAAAAGTCTATAAGAATAAAATCAATAAAATTACTGTAAGTATACACAGTGCTTTTTTTCTTAAAAAAAAAGAAAAAAAGATGCCGGAACTCACACACGTCATATAACCCGCCTTGCCTACCCTATAAGGTTCCATCCAAAAAAGGTGCCGGAACTCCATTCTGGGCATTCTATGAGAAAAAAAGCCCTGAGTATACACATAAAATCTATTTAGTATAAAATACCCATGAGATTAAAAACTATGAACTAAAAACTACACGTGAGCAAGACTATAAATTTGAAGTCTATAAACTATTAGATTTATTATAATATGAATACTTTTGAGGCTAAAATCTTTAGCACTCGGAACAGAAGATAAATAGAGCTCTACAGCCAAGATCTGTCAAACACTATAAAATGGATTTAAATAACCTATCTCAAAATAACCTAACCTTAGAATAAGGATAGATCCAAGGTTTGGGCTTTTAGAATTCCTCAAATTTTATATCTTAGGATAGTGCTATCAAGTTTATTTCAGATTTGTTTCTGCTGTGAAAAATTGTGCTAATTGTTTTTCCTCTTCTCTTTCCTTCATCTTGAAATTTGTTCAGTTTCTTCAGAGAATAAAGTCCCAAATACAGTTCTGGCAGATACTACCTGTAGGTGGCTCAATGAGAAAGCTGATCAGAGAACAGGGATCTAAAATGTTCAAGAGAACCTTAAAAGCACTTACTCAGAGTAACCACCACAGAGTATAGTAAGATTCTCTCGTAGCATCCATAATCAAGAAGGTATAAACAAGGTTGTGTGACTTTTATCACAGTTATCATTTAGGGACTGCTATCAGTACTAAAAACAACAGTGGCAAAGATAATATAATCAGCTGTTATATTACAATTACATATTGCCAGCTATTCTGGTTGATTTCTTGAAGTCTTATGATATAATAAAAATTTCAGAGGTTTTTGAAAATGAACACCTACAATAGCAGTTGTGTTCATTAATTTCCTGCATATTATTTGTGGAACAGAATTAAAATGTAAATGACTTGGGGCCATCCAGGCTTTGTATGTCCACCCAGATGCACCTGCAGTTTTCCATGATTTAAAGACTTCAAATAATGATCAAGGCTGTATTTTGGCTCTGATGCAGAAGTGGTTACCAAAAAAGATTTTTCTTCAAGTTCTGGCTCAGTGTGTTTCATATTAAAGCTGCTGTTTATTCGGCCACTCTTGACCTAATTTATCTGATATGAAATTTTAAAAAGCTCTCTCAAGTATCCATTAAGTGAGAAAGGATGGTGAATGTTGATGCTGTAATCTGAGTACATAATAATATTGTACATTTTAGCACCCTCTTAAAAAACTGTAAAATAATTTGATAATTGCTATTAGGAGAAAACAAAGAGTGGGATGAAGTGTCTTAAGGCCAAATGCTCTACCAGATGGCTGCCTAAAGTGCTTTCCCCTGGTCTTTAAGCTGGCAGAAAAAACATCCTGGCATAAATATTCTGCCCTGACTGCCAACACTTATTCTGCCGTAATGACAAGCCCAGTGAGGGGAATTGCCGTTATATTTTTAATCAGGGACAACTTAAGAAAAGCATTCAGAGGATTTTCCATCTTTCATTTTTCCTACTACTAGGCATTAACTGCCAGCAGCAAAACCCTCACAATCACACTCTCTAATGTGAATCACTGCTTGGAATGGCATGTATAGTCCCTTGTCAATTGACCAAGTAACAAATCGTAGGTGATAGAACACTATTGTACCATGACAAAAATGATACAAATGTACTTTTGTGATGACATCTGATGCAAGTATATAAGTCAAGTTATTCACATGACTTCATATTCCCCCCTCATATCTTCTGCAGATGCCCAGAGTTAGGCAGGATCAAGGATTCATCTTGTTCTGCTTTGCACTTTCCAAACTGGCAGCTGTGCCCCTGAGTAGACCACAAGGAGAGTACAAAACATCTCATTTTTCTGAGCAACTACTATTCAATGGCATAATGGTATACTGTTTCTAAATATGGAGGTCCTATTGAACTATCAGTCAATCACAGCTGATAAACCTGTTGTCCCTAACTGTATTGTTACATTAATCCGCTAATTAAAAATGCTCTGCTGTCTTTTTAGTCAATGTTAATCAAGTTAATGTCACCATAATTCACCAAGGTAAAGAAGTAACAGAGCATGTGATATTATATAAACTCTAGAGAGAAGCTGATGCTGCAAAGTTCCCATCTAGTTCACTGAACACAGCAATTACGTGAAGGGAAGGAGAGTTTCTTACCTGGCAGATTTCATGAACAGAAAATTGCATGTAACCATATGTCCAAAGCTTTTCCCCCCTCGTTTAGCTCAACATTCTAGCACATATGGCAGTCAGTCAGTGTTATCTGCATCATTCTGTGAAGTGTCCTTTGTAGATTTTTTTTTCATAGTTGGAAGTTTAACAATCATATGGCTATTTGCCTAAGGAAAACTGATCTCCTCCGTTTGTTGCCATGTGAATATTTCATTGAGCTTACCCTGGACTGTCACTTGGCTAATGGAAGGCAGTTCTTAAGTAGCATGTAATTTCAACTTGACCTTTGTCAGCATTATTTCCAAAAGCATGGAAATGTTGCTTAATCCTTACCATGCAGCTGGGAAAACTATGGCCCTCTAGATAGTGATAAAATATCATTCCCAGCATCCTTCCTCATTGGTTATGCTAGCTGGGGCTGATGTTCAGCAATATCTAGAAGGCTCCATGTTTTTCATCTTTGTTTTGTTCATCTACCAGAATTCCAACTAGGATTATTATTGTCAATAAATATCAGTAATGTTTACTTACATACTTGCAGTTTGTTGATTAAGCAGTTATACCTCACTATATTTCACAATCTGAAAGACTCTCATGGTTACTTATGTAATAATATAACCAACTTGTTCCTTCCAAAGGTTTGAAATAGTTTAATATGCACTTCCTTTCCCAGTTTTATCCTCACAACAATAATCCTGTGTGGTGGATTGTATTGAGACATAAGGCCTTGTCCAAAGTTGTCCAATGGTTGAGGTTGACTCCACCTAAAACCATCATCATCTTCTTTAACCAAAGTGTAGTACAGTACAAAACAAAAAGCCAACAATACAAGGGTTGCTTGAGAGACTGCTTGTCTCTCACAGTATCTATATGGCTGATTCAGTCTTGCAGGATTGATGTACTGCAGGTTTCTTCATTTAAAATGGACCAAGGAAAAACACTTTCTCTGGAGCAGTCTCTGCTCTCTGGAACAGGGTTCCTCCTGAGGTCCAGATAGCACTCTACTCTGTTGTTTAGAAGAGCTGTGAAGACTCAGCTTTTCACCCAGGCCTTTGAAAGGGAGAGGGAGACCCCTTGCCTCATGACGCTTACCGTCTTTTATCTTTTCATGTTTATTGATTTTATTGCAATTTCTCTTTTTGATTGTAGTGAGCCACCCAGAGTCATTGTGAATCAGGTGCCATACAAATTTAATAAGTTATTGTTTTTATTATTACAAATAAACCTAATAAAATCAACTCAAACCCCAGTAAATACTAAAAGAACCAATACAATGATAATGATAATAATGATAATAATGATAATAATGATGATGATGATAATAATAATAATAATAATAATAATAATAATAATAATAATAATAATAATAATAATAATAATAAAAGTTGGAAAATGCAGGTTAGACAGCATCACCACCAGATGGATTCGTAGCTGGCTGACTGGCCGTACTCAGCGTGTGGTCCTCAATGGAACTGCATCTACATGGAGGGAAGTGTGTAGTGAGGTGCCCCAGGGCTCTGTTCTAGGCCCAGTGCTCTTCAACATCTTCATCAACGATTTGGACAAGGAGATAGATGGGGAACTCATCAAATTTGCAGACGATACCAAGCTGGCAGGAATAGTCAACACTCCAGAAGATAGGCTTAAGATACAGAACGATCTTGGCAGACTTGAACACTGGGCGCTATTTAACAAAATGAAATTCAACTGTGAAAAAAGTAAGGTTCTACATTTAGGCAAAAAAACCCAAATGGACAGGTATAGTATAGGTGGTACCTTGCTCAACAGTAGTAACTGTAAGAGGGATCTTGGAGTCCTAGTGGACAATCATTTAAATATGAGCCAGCAGTGTGCTGCAGCTGCCAAAAAAGCCAATGGTATAGGGTTTCCTGCCTGAGCAGGAGGTTGGATTAGATGACCTTCAAGGTCCCTTCCAACTTTGGTATTATTATTAAATGGCAATCACAGGATCCCAAAACACTTCAGCCATGGCAAATACATGCTGGTAGTCAAGCAGCTGAATTTTGATTATGTGGGGATTCTGGGAACATGGGTCATAAGTCAGTTTTTTTAGTGCCATTGTACCTTCCCTCCATGTAGATGCAGTTCCATTGAGAACTACACGCTGAGTACAGCCGGTCAGCCAGCTACGAATCCATCTGGTGGCGATGGTGTCTAACCCACATTTTTCTATCTTATCAAGTAGCAGGTTGTGGTCTACTTTATCAAATGCCTTACTGAAGTCCACATAAATTATATCCACAGCATTCCTCTGGTCACTAATTTTGTCACTTGGTTAAAGAATGCGATAAGATTTGTCTGGCATGATCTGTTTTTGACAAAACCATGTTGGCTTTTGGTAATGACTTTGTTTGCCTCTAGGTGTTGTTGTTTGATTATCTTTTCCAGAATCTTCCCAGGTATTGAGGTCAGGCTGATAGGTCTGTAGTTTCCTGGATCCATATTTTTTTTCCTGTAGATGGGGACTACATCAGCTCTTTTCCAGACCTCTGGTAGTTCCCCAGTGCTCCAGGATCTTTGAAAGATATAGTTCAGTGGTTCTGAGATCACATTTGCCAGTTCCTTCAGAATCTTGGGGTGTAATCCATCTGGTCCTGGTGATTTGAACTCGTCTAGGGTGGGCAGGTGCTCACTTACCATTTTCACTTACCATTTAATAATCAATGCCAAGGACCAAGTGTCTATATTTCTTATAAATATTAATATTTAGAGTATTTAATTTTAAATAAATTAGAAGTGTCAGCTAAATAGGAACATGATGGAACAACCAGACCCACTCTCTAAATAAAAAGGCTTTTTATTTTGGAATAAAGCCCTTTGAAGGCCATCAATTTTTTATGGAGGGTGGGAATTGATTCCATAACTTGGACTCTGCCACCTGTGCTGGAGGAAGCAAAAGAAGGCCCTGCCTAGAGTACTATAAGAAGGAACAAGACTGTAGGGAGAAATAAAGGTACATACCTCCCCTGGGGAGTTTGTTAAACTCTGCTATCAGGTCCAAAAAGACAAGATACTAATGTCAGGTTCTGGGAAATGGCCACCAGAAATGTTGTGTAGAATTTGAATTCCTCACTCCTAGTCCAACTTATAAAACTAGACAGGAATACAATCTAAAAAGATACAGTATGGAAAGGTAAGTTGATGAATAAGGAAAAGGGGGGGAAACTCTTTAAATTGTGTAGCACAATGGACAGCTCTAAGTGGGTAGTTTCACATGATCTGTTGTTTTCCATCAAGTCAGTAGAATCATTCCTAAGGGCCATTGTTCTGAAGCTTTTTGAGTATTCCACTCAGCTCTTCCCCCAGGGATACCTGCATTCTTGTTTTAAAATGTCAATAGGAATGTTATTAAAAAGGGTCTGTCACTATCTCCTGTAACACCAGCCTTGTTATTTTGCAGTTCCTCCTGGAATGGAATGTTCTGAATGCTTTCCTGCCAAGTATGACTGGGTGGCAAGAGTAGGAGAGATCTGCAATTATCTCAACATCACTGGAAATATGGAAAAAGCATCTCTTTGAAGAATAAAAGCAAAACCAAAAAATACAGCGAGCAGAAACTAGCTATAGCGCATGGCCAGTTTTTGTTTTTCTTCTTTGATTCTGAGATCCTGCTCAGCTAGCTCAGTGGTTCTCAACCTTTTTAATGCCGCGACCCCAACCGGTTGTAAGTCGATGACTAAACCGGTCGTAAGTCGAGGACTAAACCGGTCGTAAGTCAAGGACTTTCCCTGCCCGGGAGCGCCGCACATGTGTGGTTCCGCCCCCTGCGCCGGCCGAGGCGTAGCTGGCAAGCGGCAGAGACGGAGCAGGCCGAAAACCAGCTGGCCCAGCTCAAGGGAGGTAAGGCACCCGCCGGAAAAGGGGAAAAAAATGGCGGACAGCCTTGCTTGGCGACCGTGAAATGGTCGATCGACCCCAAATGGGGTCCCGACCCACAGGTTGAGAACCACTGAGCTAGCTGCTTTGCATTTGTTACTTGTCTGGATTCGGAGTCAGTTTGACATCATGACTGTGCATAAACTAGAAGTGAATTGCTGTAGTAAAATATTTTGCTTTTAAAAATGCACGCCTAATGTAAGATAGGGATGAAACACATAACTGTAGCTGCATTCAGCCCAAAAAGTTGTAGATCCTTTACATGTTTTTAAAAAGGAAAGGAATAACTAGTTAAGATTATTGTTGCAACCTCAAAAATCTTCCCAGACATTCCCCAAGTGAGTGGGTGTGATGCTTCAGAGCAATTATTATTACTTTTTTTTTTTTAGATTGGAGGGAGGGAGGAAACTGGCATCTTAACCTTGCAAAGAATTGCAACCCCCTTGCAGCCCTCAAAGAAGTTATACTGTAATCATTAAGCCCTTCCAAAAAAATTTACTACCCCAATTTAATGTGGCATGTAAATCCAACAAAATATTGTTTGCACCAAACAGTATTAAGTGATTTAGTACATGGAAACCCACTTGTGTGAATCTGCTATTCACACAAATAAATCTTGATATAACTGAGTTCATAATTATCAGTTCCCATTTTCCTGACTTTTTAAAACATGCATTTCTGCATCATATTGACCTTGCATTACTTTCCAAGAGCATTGTAATGTGGCAGTACTTGATTTACCTTCTTAAGCTAGAAGCTAGAGGATTGGGGCTAGGGAAGTCCCATTAGAGAATATCATGCCTCTTGGTTAGACTGAGAAGTTAAAAAACATCTCAAATGGTGCCAGTAGCAAATAGCTTCCTTAATGTTGCTAAGGAAACTGCATAGTTATCTCCAAGGAGTCATCAAGAACCAGTCTCAATTTTTACCTCCACACTTATAGGGAAAGGGAATTGGGGCTAAATAATTATGGCTATATTGGAGTTGTATTTCTAGTTTTATAAATAAGGAAATTTGCTCCCTTATTTTTTTTTCTGTTCAGTTTCATCTCCAACCTGACAATAAAGAATAAATCCAATAACCTATCTTCCTAAACCCTTTGTTTCTGTAGTACCTTTTCCTCTAACTGAAGATAGAAGCCGAAAAATTGTATTCCTGTTGGATTCTGTTCTTCAGATGCTTTTGCAATTTTTTAAAAAATGCAAATGCAGCAGGCATGGTAAACACTATTACTTTTCATCATTTTATCTCATTTCTTTGGATTGTCTGATCAAATAATGGCATGGAATTCCCAGCTGAGATGTACAGACTTCTTTTAAATACTTTTTGAAATGCCAGTTACAGAATTTTCAAAACAAAAGGGTAAGATTTCTTACCCTAAAGAGTCTTCTGGCTCTTAATCCAAGTGGTTTCATACATATCCCTTATTCACATTACAATCTTTTGCTGCAGATAGACAACAATCTAACTTCTATATTTTGGACAACCCTTGTCATTCTTTGCCATTGATCATCCTAGTTGGCGTTATTGAGAATTAAGTCCAAAATCTCTGGAGAGCATCCGATTGCCTATCTACACACTAAAGAAATGTTAGCAAACAAGCTCCAAAACTCTTAGGTTTTCTATCCTTTGCTTTGGTGCATAACACAAAGAGCTAAGCCTTTTTTTTAACAAAGCTTAATTGCAGAATTTGAAATACTCATTGTAGTCTAAACTTATGCATGAACGAAACCATTATGAGCTTTTAAAATATATATTTAGGATTCTGCCTTATAAAGCAATCCATGGCCCAAAGCTGAACTTGAATGCTTAAAACTCTTCCATTTGAATATGTGCTTGATCCTAAGACTCTTACATTGGATCCCCACTTTATTGCCTTGCTAAATTTTCCCTCCTTTTCAATAAAGTTAGATATCTCAGCAATATGCAACCCCTCACTAGACTAGTGACTAATAAATGTCAGTTCTAGCATTACAGCTACCATTAACCAGGAATAAAAAATGGTGCTACTTCCCTACAGACTCCAGATGAGTCAGAATCAAACAAGCCACCAAATTAAGATTGTCATAAAGATGAAAGGCAAGCACAAGTTCATTTATTTATAGCAAAGGTCTTGGGTTACAAGAGGTCAGTTCTTGCCATCTTGAAGAAACATTAAACAGGTTAAGTTATTGCATACATGTGCATTATAATTTAGCAGCAAGTCATTCACAGAACACATTTTTCTTTCGTACTGCCACCTTAACTTTTTTTTTCTTTTTTTTTTCTTTTTGGTTTAATCTCTCAAACTGTATAGAGATAAATCTTTTCGGCTTTTACAAAGCATATAACACCACCTTTAAGTTAATGGTCTTTTATTGGAAAAAAGACTAGCATTTACAACTTGGAATGGACATAACTGTACTATCTTGAACATTGACGTTGATAGTTGTGCTGAAGTCCACAGGCTCCTCTGCCAGCTCCAAGTCTCGGTACAGTAAATTTTAAAACTGCAAGAGAGAGAGAGAAAGAAAGAGAGAAGGAGGGAGGGAGAAGGAGGGGGAGAGGGAGGGAGGGAGGGAGACAGAGAGAGAGAGAGAGAGAGAGAGAGAGAGAGAGAGAGAGAGAGAGAGAGAGAGACAGAGAGACAGAGAGAGACAGAGACAGAGAGAGAGAGAGAGAGAGAGAAGGAGCATGTACCCAAAGGTGCTCCTGCCCTTTGGTAAAGATTTTGTTAAAACTTTTTAGAACGGTAATGGCCCAACATCCGTTCCACAATAGTGCAATGCAGACAATTTTAAAATCAATGTAGTAACACAGAAATGCCACCTATTTGCTTTTGGAAACAAACTACAGCTACATATTGGTGAGCCTTCTCCACCTTGGATGGGGAGGGGGAGGGGGGGGACAGAATTGCCTCTAAACTTTTTCCAGTCCTTGCTGCATACCACCTGAGGTATAAAACAATTTGAAAGTAACCAGCTTTGACAATTTTATAACTACAGATTCAGCCAGAACCCATCTTTTGACAAAAGAGTGATTAGGCATTTTTCCTTTTAAGATTTTTCTCCTTTTTAAAACTGTTTTAATACAAATGTCTGACTGTGCTCAATTGTCAAGCTGCATGCATGAAAAACTGGCCAGCCCAAACAGAGTAATAGTTATTAGCAAATGGAACTTTTTGAGGAGTTCACTAAGTGCTTTCTTATTTTTAAAAGGCAGTACAATTATTTATATTTGGAAAAAAAAACTGATGGCTAACTTGATTTTTTGGGGAACAGGACCACCAACCATTACATGCAGTTTGTGGACAGAAGGTATTTCAGCATTCAGTTTTGCTATACAGAAACAGAATGAATAAATGAACATTTTTTTTGCAAGAGGTAAGTAAAAGATTCAATTTGATTCTTCTAGAGGAAAAAAAAGGTGAAAAGAGATCTCTTCATTTTGCAGTCATCATCTGTACGAATTCTGAAAGAAACAAAGGAACGTATTTTTAGCCATTTCAGAAATGAAACAACATAAACAACCTGTAATGCAGAAATTCCTTACCCCGCTATTCTAAGATTTACAAAATTAACTATCCACAACTTCTAAGGCCCCACTTTAATTTTTGCTCTTGCAAAATTCTATAGTTATAGGAATCCAGATTATACCTTCATAGTTAACTTGTCCATCTCCGTCAATATCTGCTTCTCTGATCATTTCATCTACTTCTTCATCTGTTAACTTTTCTCCTAAGTTTGTCATAACATGACGTAGTTCTGCTGCACTGATGTAACCATTGCCATCCTGCAGAGAGGGGGAAAGAGAACAAATAGTGCAAAATTGAGAGAAATACAAGGTTCCAGAAATAATTTTTAAAATACAACTAAATATGGCAAATTATTTGGAAATGAAAAAACCTGCAGGGATAACAGGCTGGTACCTCCAGCCCAAAGATCAGGGAATAACTAATAGGAACAATTCACATTTGAGATCTTAGAAAGGTGCTGTAGCAATAGCAAACTCTGGGCTAAACCTGGAATAAGGCTGCTTTCTATGTTTTATATTTTTATTATCTTTATCCTATATATATTATCTAGAATTTAATTGTATTGGGGTAATCTTAGGGACGTGTGCAAAGAACATAACCCAAATCTTTCAGGAATGTAGGATTACCAGAACAATAATCTTTTATATTACGCAAAATGTGACTGTTAGGCAAACATAGTATGTTGCAGAAGAACTAAAGTTTAACTCAAATCCAAGTCCTCAAACTATTTATTTTGCCATCTTAAAAGCTTTGTAATTAGCTTTAGAATCAATGTTCCAATCTTGTTCCAATCTATTGCTTTTCCCCCCTTATACTGCAAAGAATGTTTCTAATACGAAATCACTTAAAAATGCCAATAAAGTTGTTGAGTGTGCCATCATAAAAAAACAAATTATCAGAATCTAAATATATGAGAACAGTGTCGTTCTTCTTAAGACAATGAGAAATTTCTCTAACTCTACCAACAGCTTATCTGAATGCCTAGATTAGCTCCAATGACTATGAAGTCTTCTAGAGCAGGGGTCCCCAACCTCCGGTCCGTGGACCAGTACCGGGCCACGGCATGCCAGCAACCAGGCCGCACAAATAAGCAAAGTCCCATCCGTAAGATGCAGGCAGCACACAAAACCATGCACCCTCCGGTCCGCAGAAAAACCTCTCTCCACGGAACCAGTCCCTGGTGCCCAAAAGGTTGGGGACCTATGTTCTAGAGAACAGCAAGAAATTCCCTCCCATGGGAAAAACACAAACAACAGAAATTTAAAAAAAAACAGAAACAAAAACAAAACATAAACCTATGTTATAAAAATATCCTAACAGTACCGACTGATTCAAAGATCTATGTGCTTAGAAATCAAGGCAAGAGTGAATTTTAAGTTATTGGACTGGCTCAGAATGCTTCTTTCAAAATTGTTAACCACTTCTTAGTTTAGATTTTATAGGAAATTTGGGTATTTTTTTTTCTAAAGGTCTAATAAGCCAGAAGTTATTGCAACTATTCTAGCATCCTCGGGAATGTCAGAATTTCAGCTCCCAGAAAGCTTTACTGCTTAGGAATTTTTGAATTTGCACACTCAACGTATCTGACAGGCTCCTGATTGGAATGACCAGGTATTATTTGGACTGAGATGACGACATCTGACCCAAGCCACCTATTCTCTTGGAAGAGTACAATTTAGACATTACAAGCTGAAATAAAACATGCTTCAGACTCTTTATTAAAGATACAATTCTTCATTTAGTAGGTGAAGATGAGATAAAAAACAGACCTTTCAAGTTTTGACCTTACTGGACACAAGCAAAGAGAAAAGATTTGTTAGCCAAACCCAAGCAACTCTGATTCTGATAGATACATCAACTCTGTAAGGGATTCAGAAACAGAGAGACCTGGACTAAAATTTTCACTTAGTCATAATGTTCCCAGAGAATCCAAACAACTTGCTCCTATAGTGAAAGGATGGCAAGCATTGCTAGTTGCTTCCCCAAACCATAAACATAATTCTTCCTTAATCAGAGCCATTTCAATTATACATCACAGTGCAATATACTAGAATGTTTGTCACAAGAATACTCAATGCAATTTGGGCAATTCTGGTTTTCTGTTAAAGGAATCTTATACACTGTACTTGTTTTCACTGGACATATTTTTAAAGAAATGCATCCAGTAAACAGACTGTGAAAGAGTCCTCTTTCAAGATTTCAAGGATGCATTTGTAGAGTATCAATTGTTTCCATACAAAATACACTACAGTTCTCATGTTATGTTGCCCTTCCAAATAGTTTTGCTAGGAAGATAAATGAAACAAAGCAACCAGTTAGAAATTTGATTGTGAACTGCAAATGTTAAAAAACAAGACTCACTGCACTTTACTAGGAGGACATCTGCTTTTAGCAACAAAGAACAATTCCAAGGAACATGTATATTATAACACTAACATACACACGGACACCATAGTTAACCTCAAAATCATACCTTATCAAAAACTCTGAATGCCTCACGAATTTCTTCCTCACTGTCTGTGTCCTTCATTTTTCTAGCCATCATGGTCAAGAATTCTGGGAAATCAATGGTGCCATTGCCTGTCAAAAAAGGCATAGGAAGGAAAAAATAAGTCCAAATGTATTTTCAACTCTATCAAAACAGAATTTGTTCTGTCTTCTTCCTCTCAATCCATTCCTCTTTAGTTAAAATTTGTTCTATAACTGGATTCTCATACATTCATTTTAATAAAATACCTCAATGTAGTTCTTTCATATTGTTCAGTTTTCAATATCTTTATTCACCTTTTTTTCTTGACCTACCTTTTGTTTTATTAAAGATAGTTAAGTATGCTATTCATATTGCCTTCAACATACTTTTGTTTTTTTCTTGACATGCCTAAGCTTCATTGCTGTTTAACATTCATGCTATTCACTGCCTTTCTACCAGATTTACATATCTTAAAATTATATAATTCATTCTGCCAAGGGATACGGATTAATCTGTTTGTTCCAGTTCTTCATCCTGTATGTATTAATTTAGAATCACTCACTCCATTTTCCCTATCAAACATTATTACTCTTGGATATATTCACTTTTAGATCCATACTCCTTGTTGCATTTGACATTCACTGGAAATCATTCAGGTTCTCAGCCAAGTTATGACATCATACACACGCTATCAGTTTTTAAAGAATAAAAATGTTCTGGACTTCTGCTTTTTTTTTGCTGTAGGAAAGTCCCTTTATACTAGGAAAGGTTTTAGATACAGAAGATGCAATTCCTTAGCAAATGTCAATCAGTTCAACTTCCTACACTCCTGAATTGCTTTGAAAACATCACATAACTGACCCAAATTTGTGCTGTCGAGATCAAAGGCCATAGCAGGTGGAAATTTTAGGAGTTGGGAAAGACAGAAATGAAATTTATTTTCCTCTACTATCTGCTCAACTACGAACTGGAAATTCTTAGGTTTTACATAATCCAGGTTCTCTATCTAGCTTTAATGCTAATTTATAACTTCAGCCTTTCTATTCTCTTTAAATACCAGACTAATTTTCAAAGGAATTGAAATCTGACTGCTGACCTTGGGAAATAGGTAGAAGACAGAATTGTAGGTGACCAGAAAGTCAACATTATGATGCCTTGTTCAGCACATATATTCCTTACATTCCATGGAGTTTCTGCAAACAATCTGAGGAACAGATCTATAAAATTCTCAAAGCTGTGATGTTTTTGGGAAGGGATGTTGTACAATTGGTCCCAATAAAGGCTTTTCTTACGCACTGTTCCATATTTGTAGGTATAAGACAAATTAACCAATTATAAGCAGACGGTTATTTTATTAAAAATTGGTTCTCATGTCTTCAACACATGATATACAACTGTTAGCTTTCTCAAACTTGATGCCTTCCATCCATATGCAGCATATTGGCAGAGAATTATGGCAGTGAATTATATCCCATCTAGAAGACAACAGTGTAGTAGTGCTCTGAATCTCTTCCACTATTGGACTAGAAATTTTTTTATTGGATTAGAAATCTTTTTATTGACAAGACAGGATGATATAAATAGTTGTAAGAAAATATTAGCTGTTCTTTGCAAATTAGAAATGTATTTCAAAAATCTGGATCACTCTGATCAAGCTGTATTTTTATAACATTCAAGTACTCAAACTCTTATTTTGAACTCATTTGTATCACAAGAGGATATGCAGGAGTATGACTGGGCTTCAATTCCACTTATGCCATGCTCTGCTCTAGAGATCATTTTAACTTTGAAGAAATTTTTGATCTCTGATGAGCACTGATGATGTTACCTAGTTTGGGTAATGAAACATCTGCAAGGAAACAACCAAGCTCAAAGAGCACCAAGGACCCCTCATTTCAATCATGAGCTACAAATATTCTCCTTTCTTACTATCTATGATTCCCCCGCACTCTAAGAAACAGTACCCAGAGAACTCAAATATTAACACATAAAATGTGACTGAGGTAAAAATGATTAAACAAATCAGTGAACAGTTACCATATTAATCACATCCGGTTTTAATTACATATACTTTTTGTTCTAGCCCATCTATTTTTTTGGGGGGGGGGTCTCTCTCAACAAGCCACTCAAAGATTTTAAGCAATGCAAATAACCTTTCTTTGGCAGTCAGAAATATTTTGTATGTTTTCTTCAACCATGCCTAACTATGCCAGAGTCCCATCCTAATTAGGACCGATACCATGAAGATGCATGATAAAAATTTGCAGCTAAGGCAATCTGTAATTTGACCTGAAATACATAGCTCCAATACACAATTATTTCACAGCAGGTAGTGGGATTTAGCCAATTTTGGCTGACCTTGAAAATGCTAAGAAAGGTCAGAGCTATTAGTAACAACACGAAATCAGGAAATCCCATGGCTACAGCCTAGACTAGAAGTTAAAAAACACTCAAGAAAGCAATGGCAAGCTATATTATAATCACTACGGAGATGATAATAAACTCCAGGGAGATTAGATCTCTTTATCTAGAAAGTTGTGTGACAAAAAAAATTACACTGCAAATTTTCTTGCCTTTAAAACATCTTTTACTCAGAATTTAATCCTGTGGAGTATATCACAAGGACATGGTGGAGAAAGCAGGAGTCCATCTCTCGCAAGCTACTCCATAGCACAAAGGCTAAAACTAGAGGGTAAGAAGATAGTGAAGCTGTTGCCTATAAAGTTTCTATTTCACTGACTCCATTTGACAGTCTGCCAAAGCTGAGTGCATTCTACTGCATTTGGAGATAGGGATACTGTTAGCATATTGTCTATCCTGCAACCCAATAGTCTCTCTTCCTGAGCTAGCTGTTCTGACCTCTGGCAAGGCATTGGTTTACTCTAAGCATTGGTTTACTCTAAGCAGTTTACTCACAACACATATTAGGTGTGATTTTCTGCTTGGGTGGAGCTAGTGATTTGAAGTTGGGGGAGTTATGATAACTCAACTGACATGGACAGATCACCTTCTAGTGAGACTGGCAGCTGATAGCAATCTTAGTTAAAACAATCCAATTCAGGCACCAAATGCATTTAGATATTTATCCTAATGCATTTAGGAAATTTCCCATTTTACATGTCAGCTACTATGTCAGTGCTCTGCCTAATCTATGGAATTTAGAGATGGGCTAAATAATGGCCACTCTTTTCTCTCACACAGCAAGACCAGACCAGTTTCAGCAAAGAATATGAAAATAATGAAGCAAATAAGATGACAAATGGAACACAACCGGAGGAATTCTGGAAACATTGAACAGGAATTGAGCTCTATTTGAAGATTATGCAACAGCTGGAGAAGTATTAAAGAATGCTTACTTCTCTGTCATCACTCCATAAGAGGCCAGCATTGCTTTATTTGTACAAGTGGCATATTGTTCACCAATATGTTGGAGATACACAGCCAGAATTACTCTTGGTAGCAAAGTTGATCAGCTGTGCTCCAACACTGCTGTTCTGAAAGCTGCACTGGATGCTGGTCTGCTTCCAGGTGCAATTCAAGATGTTATTACCTATAAAGCCCTGCATGGTACAGGTCCAGGTAACCTGAGGAACCATCTCATCCCAATGGGATGGGCTCACCCCACCTGCACCAGGAGAGGAGGTATGCTGTGGATCCCATCGGCCAAGGAATCTCGGTTGGCAGGATACAGAAGAGGCTTCTCCTGTATCCTGCCCTTTGGAACATCTTACTCTCCAGGGTGAGATCTGCTCCTGACTTCCATAAGGGCCTGAAAACCTAGCTCTATCAGTTGGCTTGGAGCCCCAATGGGGAGTGTCACCTGTAGGTGGTTGATAGACTAACCGCAGAGTCCACCTAACCCCCTGCACACTTTGTTCCCTCCCACCCAATCTTTTTACCATAATTTATAATTTTATTGCTACAAACGGAAAATAAATTTAATAAATACACTTGGACAAATAAGGAAACAAATTTAGCAACAGCTTGTCCCATTATATGGAATGTTGGGGCTAGCTTTATGGAGAGAGGAGGATTACCAGCCAATAATTTAATTCTTGCCTTTCTTGACTGATTAAGATAGGACTGACCTCATTTTAAAGAGAAGTAATCTATGTGTCACCAAGGGAAGGATGTATCTTAATTGCATAAAGAAGGCAAGTAGAGTCCATGCAAAGAAAACCCTCCTTTCCCTTGACAATGGCAATCTGTGCAATATAAACAAACTCAATCATTCCATTTCTGGGAACGTTAACTGAGAAGACTTTACGATTCCAGACACAACTGAATTATACTAATTATATAATTATTGGGAGCCATTTTAATCACGGGATTACATTGGCAAGGGTCTCTGCCAGAACCAGATGGGATGGAATACAGCTCTACTCCTTCTCCTGGGCTTCGGGGAAAGTTTTGATACCATTAACCATGATAGCTTTGGGATCATCTGATAGGACTGAATCTTGGGAATACCACTTTACAGCAGTTTTGGTTCTTTTAGTTGGACTCTGTCTGGGACCTAACTGTTCACAATCTGGCTTCTTATCCATCATGTCCCATAGTTATAACTTGTCTCAACATCTACAGAAAACTGCTGGGGACAATAATCAGACACCAGCAGTATACGGAGGAAATTTTCTCATGATGCTGCTCTTTACCATTCAATCCACAGAAGTCAATAAACTTGAAAGTTTGGTTCCATTTATACCTAGTGTTTGTGCTGTGACCCTTCTTGAGGTAGTTGTATTTGGTAATGGTTTGCCTTGGTTGCATTCCATTTTGTTTATAATAACACTCATCGTAAGGAGTTACTGTTGAAAAGAGTGGAAACTGCAACGCAAATGCAACTGACAGATTGTTACTAGCAGCAATCATGTGATGTCTGTACCAAAAGATCTGCTCTGATTATCAACTGCTTATTGGACAGAGCTTAGAGTTTTGATATTAATCTTTACAGTTCTAAATGGCTTAGGTTCTACTTACCTAAAATACTTTCTCTCCCATTACAAACCTGTTTGCCTGTTAAGATCTGCAACGAAAGGCTATACCTGGCATTAGTCCCAGCCTACGCATAATATATAAACTTAATTAATATGCGAGTGACAGCAGCTATGTCAAGGACTGAAATAAATAAAAATTCTTAGTAGATATGCTGTATCTTCATCTACTGTTTTTATGTAGATTGCCCTGATGCAGACACATTCATAACTGTCATTAATCCGTGGCTGATTTTATTAGGAGTATAAAGCACAGTTGTAATTAGCTGCAAGAAACATTCATATTCTGTAATTTAAAACTTTTACCAAAATTGAGTAATGAATTTGAACAAAATGAATTATGCTCATGCACGAATGAGAGCTGGTTCATCCCTCCATATGCTTACCATCAGCATCCACTTCATTAATCATGTCTTGCAATTCTGCTTCGGTAGGGTTTTGACCCAGCGACCTCATGACAGTCCCCAGCTCTTTGGTTGTGATGGTGCCATCACCATCTTTGTCAAATAAAGAGAAGGCTTCCTTGAACTCTGAGGACAGGGAAGAAAAAAATCATCAGCACACAGCAACGTGATAGCACTATGTATGAATAAGTCTTCTGTCCAATGAACAATACCACAGTGAACAAATTAAGGACATGTCCCATCTTTTTGCAAACGACACGTATGCCTAACCAACAATATACAGGCCTACAATTTTTCCAATTTGGACTGTACAGGTAGTTCTTGACTTACAACAGTTCATTTAGTGACCGTTCAAAGTTACGACATCACTGAAAAAAAGTGGCTTATGACCATTTTTCACACTTACAACTGTTGCAGCATCCCCATGATTATGTGATCAAAATTCAACCGTTGGCAAGTGACTCATATTTATGACGGTTGCAGTCTCCTGGAGTCATATA